>NW_027368565.1:0-48891 GCF_046119375.1 Phyllobates terribilis | reverse complement strand
CATTTCTGGACGTTTTTCAATGGCAAAAATCAATGAATATTGTAAATGCACAAACAGTAATTTCTCCGCATTGCAAGGTGCAATTCTGAAATTTTTTGCTTTTTCCCGCTCCTCTTAGCATGATAAAGAAGATTCAAAGAGAGTGAGGTGCCAGCTCCTTTCATTCAGTCAGTAGCTTCAAACATTTCTGGTATATGAATAACATGTTTTTCAATGGCAAAAATCAATGAATATTGTAAATGCACAAACAGTAATTTCTCCGCATTGCAAGGTGCAATTCTGAAATTTTTTGATTTTTCCTGCTCCTCTTAGCATGATAAAGAAGATTCAAAGAGAGTGAGATGCCAGCTCCTTTCATTCAGTCAGTAGCTTCAATCATTTCTGGACGTTTTTCAATGGCAAAAATCAATGAATATTGTAAATGCACAAACAGTAATTTCTCCGCATTGCAAGGTGCAATTCTGAAATTTTTTGCTTTTTCCTGCTCCTCTTAGCATGATAAAGAAGATTCAAAGAGAGTGAGATGCCAGCTCCTTTCATTCAGTCAGTAGCTTCAAACATTTCTGGTATATGAATAACATGATGTTTTTCAATGGCAAAAATCAATGAATATTGTAAATGCACAAACAGTAATTTCTCCGCATTGCAAGGTGCAATTCTGAAATTTTTTGCTTTTTCCTGCTCCTCTTAGCATGATAAAGAAGATTCAAAGAGAGTGAGATGCCAGCTCCTTTCATTCAGTCAGTAGCTTCAAACATTTCTGGTATATGAATAACATGATGTTTTTCAATGGCAAAAATCAATGAATATTGTAAATGCACAAACAGTAATTTCTCCGCATTGCAAGATGCAAGTCTGAAATTTTTTGCTTTTTCCTGCTCCTCTTAGCATGATAAAGAAGATTCAAAGAGAGTGAGATGCCAGCTACTTTCATTCAGTCAGTAGCTTCAATCATTTCTGGACGTTTTTCAATGGTAAAAATCAATGAATATTGTAAATGCACAAACAGTAATTTCTCCACATTGCAAGGTGCAATTCTGAAATTTTTTGCTTTTTCCTGCTCCTCTTAGCACGATAAAGAAGATTCAAAGAGAGTGAGATGCCAGCTCCTTTCATTCAGTCAGTAGCTTCAAACATTTCTGGTATATGAATAACATGATGTTTTTCAATGGCAAAAATCAATGAATATTGTAAATGCACAAACAGTAATTTCTCCGCATTGCAAGGTGCAATTCTGAAATTTTTTGCTTTTTCCTGCTCCTCTTAGCATGATAAAGAAGATTCAAAGAGAGTGAGATGCCAGCTCCTTTCATTCAGTCAGTAGCTTCAATCATTTCTGGATGTTTTTCAATGGCAAAAATCAATGAATATTGTAAATGCACAAACTGTAATTTCTCCGCATTGCAAGGTGCAATTCTGAAATTTTTTGCTTTTTCCTGCTCCTCTTAGCATGTTAAAGAAGATTCAAAGAGAGTGAGATGCCAGCTCCTTTCATTCAGTCAGTAGCTTCAATCATTTCTGGACGTTTTTCAGTGGCAAAAACAATGAATATTGTAAATGCACAAACAGTAATTTCTCCGCATTGCAAGGTGCAATTCTGAAATTTTTTGCTTTTTCCTGCTCCTCTTAGCATGATAAAGAAGATTCAAAGAGAGTGAGATGCCAGCTCCTTTCATTCAGTCAGTACCTTCAATCATTTCTGGACGTTTTTCAATGGCAAAAATCAATGAATATTGTAAATGCACAAACAGTAATTTCTCCGCATTGCAAGGTGCAAGTCTGAAATTTTTTGCTTTTTCCTGCTCCTCTTAGCATGATAAAGAAGTTTCAAAGAGAGTGAGATGCCAGCTCCTTTCATTCAGTCAGTAGCTTCAAACATTTCTGGTATATGAATAACATGATGTTTTTCAATGGCAAAAATCAATGAATATTGTAAATGCACAAACAGTAATTTCTCCGCATTGCAAGGTGCAATTCTGAAATTTTTTGCTTTTTCCTGCTCCTCTTAGCATGATAAAGAAGATTCAAAGAGAGTGAGATGCCAGCTCCTTTCATTCAGTCAGTAGCTTCAATCATTTCTGGATGTTTTTCAATGGCAAAAATCAATGAATATTGTAAATGCACAAACTGTAATTTCTCCGCATTGCAAGGTGCAATTCTGAAATTTTTTGCTTTTTCCTGCTCCTCTTAGCATGATAAAGAAGATTCAAAGAGAGTGAGATGCCAGCTCCTTTCATTCAGTCAGTAGCTTCAATCATTTCTGGACGTTTTTCAATGGCAAAAATCAATGAATATTGTAAATGCACAAACAGTAATTTCTCCGCATTGCAAGGTGCAATTCTGAAATTTTTTGCTTTTTCCTGCTCCTCTTAGCATGATAAAGAAGATTCAAAGAGAGTGAGATGCCAGCTCCTTTCATTCAGTCAGTACCTTCAATCATTTCTGGACGTTTTTCAATGGCAAAAATCAATGAATATTGTAAATGCACAAACAGTAATTTCTCCGCATTGCAAGGTGCAATTCTGAAATTTTTTGCTTTTTCCCGCTCCTCTTAGCATGATAAAGAAGATTCAAAGAGAGTGAGGTGCCAGCTCCTTTCATTCAGTCAGTAGCTTCAAACATTTCTGGTATATGAATAACATGTTTTTCAATGGCAAAAATCAATGAATATTGTAAATGCACAAACAGTAATTTCTCCGCATTGCAAGGTGCAATTCTGAAATTTTTTGATTTTTCCTGCTCCTCTTAGCATGATAAAGAAGATTCAAAGAGAGTGAGATGCCAGCTCCTTTCATTCAGTCAGTAGCTTCAATCATTTCTGGACGTTTTTCAATGGCAAAAATCAATGAATATTGTAAATGCACAAACAGTAATTTCTCCGCATTGCAAGGTGCAATTCTGAAATTTTTTTGCTTTTTCCTGCTCCTCTTAGCATGATAAAGAAGATTCAAAGAGAGTGAGATGCCAGCTCCTTTCATTCAGTCAGTACCTTCAATCATTTCTGGACGTTTTTCAATGGCAAAAATCAATGAATATTGTAAATGCACAAACAGTAATTTCTCCGCATTGCAAGGTGCAATTCTGAAATTTTTTGCTTTTTCCCGCTCCTCTTAGCATGATAAAGAAGATTCAAAGAGAGTGAGGTGCCAGCTCCTTTCATTCAGTCAGTAGCTTCAAACATTTCTGGTATATGAATAACATGTTTTTCAATGGCAAAAATCAATGAATATTGTAAATGCACAAACAGTAATTTCTCCGCATTGCAAGGTGCAATTCTGAAATTTTTTGATTTTTCCTGCTCCTCTTAGCATGATAAAGAAGATTCAAAGAGAGTGAGATGCCAGCTCCTTTCATTCAGTCAGTAGCTTCAATCATTTCTGGACGTTTTTCAATGGCAAAAATCAATGAATATTGTAAATGCACAAACAGTAATTTCTCCGCATTGCAAGGTGCAATTCTGAAATTTTTTGCTTTTTCCTGCTCCTCTTAGCATGATAAAGAAGATTCAAAGAGAGTGAGATGCCAGCTCCTTTCATTCAGTCAGTAGCTTCAAACATTTCTGGTATATGAATAACATGATGTTTTTCAATGGCAAAAATCAATGAATATTGTAAATGCACAAACAGTAATTTCTCCGCATTGCAAGGTGCAATTCTGAAATTTTTTGCTTTTTCCTGCTCCTCTTAGCATGATAAAGAAGATTCAAAGAGAGTGAGATGCCAGCTCCTTTCATTCAGTCAGTAGCTTCAAACATTTCTGGTATATGAATAACATGATGTTTTTCAATGGCAAAAATCAATGAATATTGTAAATGCACAAACAGTAATTTCTCCGCATTGCAAGGTGCAAGTCTGAAATTTTTTGCTTTTTCCTGCTCCTCTTAGCATGATAAAGAAGATTCAAAGAGAGTGAGATGCCAGCTACTTTCATTCAGTCAGTAGCTTCAATCATTTCTGGACGTTTTTCAATGGTAAAAATCAATGAATATTGTAAATGCACAAACAGTAATTTCTCCACATTGCAAGGTGCAATTCTGAAATTTTTTGCTTTTTCCTGCTCCTCTTAGCATGATAAAGAAGATTCAAAGAGAGTGAGATGCCAGCTCCTTTCATTCAGTCAGTAGCTTCAAACATTTCTGGTATATGAATAACATGATGTTTTTCAATGGCAAAAATCAATGAATATTGTAAATGCACAAACAGTAATTTCTCCGCATTGCAAGGTGCAATTCTGAAATTTTTTGCTTTTTCCTGCTCCTCTTAGCATGATAAAGAAGATTCAAAGAGAGTGAGATGCCAGCTCCTTTCATTCAGTCAGTAGCTTCAATCATTTCTGGATGTTTTTCAATGGCAAAAATCAATGAATATTGTAAATGCACAAACTGTAATTTCTCCGCATTGCAAGGTGCAATTCTGAAATTTTTTGCTTTTTCCTGCTCCTCTTAGCATGTTAAAGAAGATTCAAAGAGAGTGAGATGCCAGCTCCTTTCATTCAGTCAGTAGCTTCAATCATTTCTGGACGTTTTTCAGTGGCAAAAATCAATGAATATTGTAAATGCACAAACAGTAATTTCTCCGCATTGCAAGGTGCAATTCTGAAATTTTTTGCTTTTTCCTGCTCCTCTTAGCATGATAAAGAAGATTCAAAGAGAGTGAGATGCCAGCTCCTTTCATTCAGTCAGTACCTTCAATCATTTCTGGACGTTTTTCAATGGCAAAAATCAATGAATATTGTAAATGCACAAACAGTAATTTCTCCGCATTGCAAGGTGCAAGTCTGAAATTTTTTGCTTTTTCCTGCTCCTCTTAGCATGATAAAGAAGATTCAAAAAGAGTGAGATGCCAGCTACTTTCATTCAGTCAGTAGCTTCAATCATTTCTGGACGTTTTTCAATGGTAAAAATCAATGAATATTGTAAATGCACAAACAGTAATTTCTCCACATTGCAAGGTGCAATTCTGAAATTTTTTGCTTTTTCCTGCTCCTCTTAGCATGATAAAGAAGATTCAAAGAGAGTGAGATGCCAGCTCCTTTCATTCAGTCAGTAGCTTCAAACATTTCTGGTATATGAATAACATGATGTTTTTCAATGGCAAAAATCAATGAATATTGTAAATGCACAAACAGTAATTTCTCCGCATTGCAAGGTGCAATTCTGAAATTTTTTGCTTTTTCCTGCTCCTCTTAGCATGATAAAGAAGATTCAAAGAGAGTGAGATGCCAGCTCCTTTCATTCAGTCAGTAGCTTCAATCATTTCTGGATGTTTTTCAATGGCAAAATCAATGAATATTGTAAATGCACAAACTGTAATTTCTCCGCATTGCAAGGTGCAATTCTGAAATTTTTTGCTTTTTCCTGCTCCTCTTAGCATGATAAAGAAGATTCAAAGAGAGTGAGATGCCAGCTCCTTTCATTCAGTCAGTAGCTTCAATCATTTCTGGACGTTTTTCAATGGCAAAAATCAATGAATATTGTAAATGCACAAACAGTAATTTCTCCGCATTGCAAGGTGCAATTCTGAAATTTTTTGCTTTTTCCTGCTCCTCTTAGCATGATAAAGAAGATTCAAAGAGAGTGAGATGCCAGCTCCTTTCATTCAGTCAGTACCTTCAATCATTTCTGGACGTTTTTCAATGGCAAAAATCAATGAATATTGTAAATGCACAAACAGTAATTTCTCCGCATTGCAAGGTGCAATTCTGAAATTTTTTGCTTTTTCCCGCTCCTCTTAGCATGATAAAGAAGATTCAAAGAGAGTGAGGTGCCAGCTCCTTTCATTCAGTCAGTAGCTTCAAACATTTCTGGTATATGAATAACATGTTTTTCAATGGCAAAAATCAATGAATATTGTAAATGCACAAACAGTAATTTCTCGGCATTGCAAGGTGCAATTCTGAAATTTTTTGATTTTTCCTGCTCCTCTTAGCATGATAAAGAAGATTCAAAGAGAGTGAGATGCCAGCTCCTTTCATTCAGTCAGTAGCTTCAATCATTTCTGGACGTTTTTCAATGGCAAAAATCAATGAATATTGTAAATGCACAAACAGTAATTTCTCCGCATTGCAAGGTGCAATTCTGAAATTTTTTGCTTTTTCCTGCTCCTCTTAGCATGATAAAGAAGATTCAAAGAGAGTGAGATGCCAGCTACTTTCATTCAGTCAGTAGCTTCAATCATTTCTGGACGTTTTTCAATGGTAAAAATCAATGAATATTGTAAATGCACAAACAGTAATTTCTCCACATTGCAAGGTGCAATTCTGAAATTTTTTGCTTTTTCCTGCTCCTCTTAGCATGATAAAGAAGATTCAAAGAGAGTGAGATGCCAGCTCCTTTCATTCAGTCAGTAGCTTCAAACATTTCTGGTATATGAATAACATGATGTTTTTCAATGGCAAAAATCAATGAATATTGTAAATGCACAAACAGTAATTTCTCCGCATTGCAAGGTGCAATTCTGAAATTTTTTGCTTTTTCCTGCTCCTCTTAGCATGATAAAGAAGATTCAAAGAGAGTGAGATGCCAGCTCCTTTCATTCAGTCAGTAGCTTCAATCATTTCTGGATGTTTTTCAATGGCAAAAATCAATGAATATTGTAAATGCACAAACTGTAATTTCTCCGCATTGCAAGGTGCAATTCTGAAATTTTTTGCTTTTTCCTGCTCCTCTTAGCATGATAAAGAAGATTCAAAGAGAGTGAGATGCCAGCTCCTTTCATTCAGTCAGTAGCTTCAATCATTTCTGGACGTTTTTCAATGGCAAAAATCAATGAATATTGTAAATGCACAAACAGTAATTTCTCCGCATTGCAAGGTGCAATTCTGAAATTTTTTGCTTTTTCCTGCTCCTCTTAGCATGATAAAGAAGATTCAAAGAGAGTGAGATGCCAGCTCCTTTCATTCAGTCAGTACCTTCAATCATTTCTGGACGTTTTTCAATGGCAAAAATCAATGAATATTGTAAATGCACAAACAGTAATTTCTCCGCATTGCAAGGTGCAATTCTGAAATTTTTTGCTTTTTCCCGCTCCTCTTAGCATGATAAAGAAGATTCAAAGAGAGTGAGGTGCCAGCTCCTTTCATTCAGTCAGTAGCTTCAAACATTTCTGGTATATGAATAACATGTTTTTCAATGGCAAAAATCAATGAATATTGTAAATGCACAAACAGTAATTTCTCCGCATTGCAAGGTGCAATTCTGAAATTTTTTGATTTTTCCTGCTCCTCTTAGCATGATAAAGAAGATTCAAAGAGAGTGAGATGCCAGCTCCTTTCATTCAGTCAGTAGCTTCAATCATTTCTGGACGTTTTTCAATGGCAAAAATCAATGAATATTGTAAATGCACAAACAGTAATTTCTCCGCATTGCAAGGTGCAATTCTGAAATTTTTTGCTTTTTCCTGCTCCTCTTAGCATGATAAAGAAGATTCAAAGAGAGTGAGATGCCAGCTCCTTTCATTCAGTCAGTAGCTTCAAACATTTCTGGTATATGAATAACATGATGTTTTTCAATGGCAAAAATCAATGAATATTGTAAATGCACAAACAGTAATTTCTCCGCATTGCAAGGTGCAATTCTGAAATTTTTTGCTTTTTCCTGCTCCTCTTAGCATGATAAAGAAGATTCAAAGAGAGTGAGATGCCAGCTCCTTTCATTCAGTCAGTAGCTTCAAACATTTCTGGTATATGAATAACATGATGTTTTTCAATGGCAAAAATCAATGAATATTGTAAATGCACAAACAGTAATTTCTCCGCATTGCAAGGTGCAAGTCTGAAATTTTTTGCTTTTTCCTGCTCCTCTTAGCATGATAAAGAAGATTCAAAGAGAGTGAGATGCCAGCTACTTTCATTCAGTCAGTAGCTTCAATCATTTCTGGACGTTTTTCAATGGTAAAAATCAATGAATATTGTAAATGCACAAACAGTAATTTCTCCACATTGCAAGGTGCAATTCTGAAATTTTTTGCTTTTTCCTGCTCCTCTTAGCATGATAAAGAAGATTCAAAGAGAGTGAGATGCCAGCTCCTTTCATTCAGTCAGTAGCTTCAAACATTTCTGGTATATGAATAACATGATGTTTTTCAATGGCAAAAATCAATGAATATTGTAAATGCACAAACAGTAATTTCTCCGCATTGCAAGGTGCAATTCTGAAATTTTTTGCTTTTTCCTGCTCCTCTTAGCATGATAAAGAAGATTCAAAGAGAGTGAGATGCCAGCTCCTTTCATTCAGTCAGTAGCTTCAATCATTTCTGGATGTTTTTCAATGGCAAAAATCAATGAATATTGTAAATGCACAAACTGTAATTTCTCCGCATTGCAAGGTGCAATTCTGAAATTTTTTGCTTTTTCCTGCTCCTCTTAGCATGATAAAGAAGATTCAAAGAGAGTGAGATGCCAGCTCCTTTCATTCAGTCAGTAGCTTCAAACATTTCTGGTATATGAATAACATGTTTTTCAATGGCAAAAATCAATGAATATTGTAAATGCACAAACAGTAATTTCTCCGCATTGCAAGGTGCAATTCTGAAATTTTTTGCTTTTTCCCGCTCCTCTTAGCATGATAAAGAAGATTCAAAGAGAGTGAGGTGCCAGCTCCTTTCATTCAGTCAGTAGCTTCAAACATTTCTGGTATATGAATAACATGTTTTTCAATGGCAAAAATCAATGAATATTGTAAATGCACAAACAGTAATTTCTCCGCATTGCAAGGTGCAATTCTGAAATTTTTTGATTTTTCCTGCTCCTCTTAGCATGATAAAGAAGATTCAAAGAGAGTGAGATGCCGGCTCCTTTCATTCAGTCAGTAGCTTCAATCATTTCTGGACGTTTTTCAATGGCAAAAATCAATGAATATTGTAAATGCACAAACAGTAATTTCTCCGCATTGCAAGGTGCAATTCTGAAATTTTTTGCTTTTTCCTGCTCCTCTTAGCATGATAAAGAAGATTCAAAGAGAGTGAGATGCCAGCTCCTTTCATTCAGTCAGTAGCTTCAAACATTTCTGGTATATGAATAACATGATGTTTTTCAATGGCAAAAATCAATGAATATTGTAAATGCACAAACAGTAATTTCTCCGCATTGCAAGGTGCAATTCTGAAATTTTTTGCTTTTTCCTGCTCCTCTTAGCATGATAAAGAAGATTCAAAGAGAGTGAGATGCCAGCTCCTTTCATTCAGTCAGTAGCTTCAAACATTTCTGGTATATGAATAACATGATGTTTTTCAATGGCAAAAATCAATGAATATTGTAAATGCACAAACAGTAATTTCTCCGCATTGCAAGGTGCAAGTCTGAAATTTTTTGCTTTTTCCTGCTCCTCTTAGCATGATAAAGAAGATTCAAAGAGAGTGAGATGCCAGCTACTTTCATTCAGTCAGTAGCTTCAATCATTTCTGGACGTTTTTCAATGGTAAAAATCAATGAATATTGTAAATGCACAAACAGTAATTTCTCCACATTGCAAGGTGCAATTCTGAAATTTTTTGCTTTTTCCTGCTCCTCTTAGCATGATAAAGAAGATTCAAAGAGAGTGAGATGCCAGCTCCTTTCATTCAGTCAGTAGCTTCAAACATTTCTGCTATATGAATAACATGATGTTTTTCAATGGCAAAAATCAATGAATATTGTAAATGCACAAACAGTAATTTCTCCGCATTGCAAGGTGCAATTCTGAAATTTTTTGCTTTTTCCTGCTCCTCTTAGCATGATAAAGAAGATTCAAAGAGAGTGAGATGCCAGCTCCTTTCATTCAGTCAGTAGCTTCAATCATTTCTGGATGTTTTTCAATGGCAAAAATCAATGAATATTGTAAATGCACAAACTGTAATTTCTCCGCATTGCAAGGTGCAATTCTGAAATTTTTTGCTTTTTCCTGCTCCTCTTAGCATGATAAAGAAGATTCAAAGAGAGTGAGATGCCAGCTCCTTTCATTCAGTCAGTAGCTTCAAACATTTCTGGTATATGAATAACATGTTTTTCAATGGCAAAAATCAATGAATATTGTAAATGCACAAACAGTAATTTCTCCGCATTGCAAGGTGCAATTCTGAAATTTTTTGCTTTTTCCCGCTCCTCTTAGCATGATAAAGAAGATTCAAAGAGAGTGAGGTGCCAGCTCCTTTCATTCAGTCAGTAGCTTCAAACATTTCTGGTATATGAATAACATGTTTTTCAATGGCAAAAATCAATGAATATTGTAAATGCACAAACAGTAATTTCTCCGCATTGCAAGGTGCAATTCTGAAATTTTTTGATTTTTCCTGCTCCTCTTAGCATGATAAAGAAGATTCAAAGAGAGTGAGATGCCGGCTCCTTTCATTCAGTCAGTAGCTTCAATCATTTCTGGACGTTTTTCAATGGCAAAAATCAATGAATATTGTAAATGCACAAACAGTAATTTCTCCGCATTGCAAGGTGCAATTCTGAAATTTTTTGCTTTTTCCTGCTCCTCTTAGCATGATAAAGAAGATTCAAAGAGAGTGAGATGCCAGCTCCTTTCATTCAGTCAGTAGCTTTAAACATTTCTGGTATATGAATAACATGATGTTTTTCAATGGCAAAAATCAATGAATATTGTGAATGCACAAACAGTAATTTCTCCGCATTGCAAGGTGCAATTCTGAAATTTTTTGCTTTTTCCTGCTCCTCTTAGCATGATAAAGAAGATTCAAAGAGAGTGAGATGCCAGCTCCTTTCATTCAGTCAGTAGCTTCAAACATTTCTGGTATATGAATAACATGATGTTTTTCAATGGCAAAAATCAATGAATATTGTAAATGCACAAACAGTAATTTCTCCGCATTGCAAGGTGCAAGTCTGAAATTTTTTGCTTTTTCCTGCTCCTCTTAGCATGATAAAGAAGATTCAAAGAGAGTGAGATGCCAGTTACTTTCATTCAGTCAGTAGCTTCAATCATTTCTGGACGTTTTTCAATGGTAAAAATCAATGAATATTGTAAATGCACAAACAGTAATTTCTCCACATTGCAAGGTGCAATTCTGAAATTTTTTGCTTTTTCCTGCTCCTCTTAGCATGATAAAGAAGATTCAAAGAGAGTGAGATGCCAGCTCCTTTCATTCAGTCAGTAGCTTCAAACATTTCTGGTATATGAATAACATGATGTTTTTCAATGGCAAAAATCAATGAATATTGTAAATGCACAAACAGTAATTTCTCCGCATTGCAAGGTGCAATTCTGAAATTTTTTGCTTTTTCCTGCTCCTCTTAGCATGATAAAGAAGATTCAAAGAGAGTGAGATGCCAGCTCCTTTCATTCAGTCAGTAGCTTCAAACATTTCTGGTATATGAATAACATGATGTTTTTCAATGGCAAAAATCAATGAATATTGTAAATGCACAAAAAGTAATTTCTCCGCATTGCAAGGTGCAATTCTGAAATTTTTTGCTTTTTCCTGCTCCTCTTAGCATGATAAAGAAGATTCAAAGAGAGTGAGATGCCAGCTCCTTTCATTCAGTCAGTAGCTTCAATCATTTCTGGATGTTTTTCAATGGCAAAAATCAATGAATATTGTAAATGCACAAACAGTAATTTCTCCGCATTGCAAGGTGCAATTCTGAAATTTTTTGCTTTTTCCTGCTCCTCTTAGCATGATAAAGAAGATTCAAAGAGAGTGAGATGCCAGCTCCTTTCGTTCAGTCAGTAGCTTCAATCATTTCTGGACGTTTTTCAATGGCAAAAATCATTGAATATTATAAATGCACAAACAGTAATTTCTCCGCATTGCAAGGTGCAATTCTGAAATTTTTTACTTTTTCCTGCTCCTCTTAGCATGATAAAGAAGATTCAAAGAGAGTGAGATGCCAGCTCCTTTCATTCAGTCAGTAGCTTCAATCATTTCTGGTATATGAATAACATGATGTTTTTCAATGGCAAAAATCAATGAATATTGTAAATGCACAAACAGTAATTTCTCCGCATTGCAAGGTGCAATTCTGAAATTTTTTGCTTTTTCCTGCTCCTCTTAGCATGATAAAGAAGATTCAAAGAGAGTGAGATGCCAGCTCCTTTCATTCAGTCAGTAGCTTCAATCATTTCTGGACGTTTTTCAATGGCAAAAATCAATGAATATTGTAAATGCACAAACTGTAATTTCTCCGCATTGCAAGGTGCAATTCTGAAATTTTTTGCTTTTTCCTGCTCCTCTTAGCATGATAAACAAGATTCAAAGAGAGTGAGATGCCAGTTCCTTTCATTCAGTCAGTAGCTTCAATCATTTCTGGATGTTTTTCAATGGCAAAAATCAATGAATATTGTAAATGCACAAACAGTAATTTCTCCGCATTGCAAGGTGCAATTCTGAAATTTTTTGCTTTTTCCTGCTCCTCTTAGCATGATAAAGAAGATTCAAAGAGAGTGAGATGCCAGCTCCTTTTGTTCAGTCAGTAGCTTCAATCATTTCTGGACGTTTTTCAATGGCAAAAATCATTGAATATTATAAATGCACAAACAGTAATTTCTCCGCATTGCAAGGTGCAATTCTGAAATTTTTTACTTTTTCCTGCTCCTCTTAGCATGATAAAGAAGATTCAAAGAGAGTGAGATGCCAGCTCCTTTCATTCAGTCAGTAGCTTCAATCATTTCTGGTATATGAATAACATGATGTTTTTCAAAGGCAAAAATCAATGAATATTGTAAATGCACAAACAGTAATTTCTCCGCATTGCAAGGTGCAATTCTGAAATTTTTTGCTTTTTCCTGCTCCTCTTAGCATGATAAAGAAGATTCAAAGAGAGTGAGATGCCAGCTCCTTTCATTCAGTCAGTAGCTTCAATCATTTCTGGACGTTTTTCAATGGCAAAAATCAATGAATATTGTAAATGCACAAACAGTAATTTCTCCGCATTGCAAGGTGCAATTCTGAAATTTTTTGCTTTTTCCTGCTCCTCTTAGCATGATAAACAAGATTCAAAGAGAGTGAGATGCCAGCTCCTTTCATTCAGTCAGTAGCTTCAATCATTTCTGGACGTTTTTCAATGGCAAAAATCAATGAATATTGTAAATGCACAAACAGTAATTTCTCCGCATTGCAAGGTGCAATTCTGAAATTTTTTGCTTTTTCCTGCTCCTCTTAGCATGATAAAGAAGATTCAAAGAGAGTGAGATGCCAGCTCCTTTCATTCAGTCAGTAGCTTCAATCATTTCTGGACGTTTTTCAATGGCAAAAATCAATGAATATTGTAAATGCACAAACAGTAATTTCTCCGCATTGCAAGGTGCAATTCTGAAATTTTTTGCTTTTTCCTGCTCCTCTTAGCATGATAAAGAAGATTCAAAGAGAGTGAGATGCCAGCTCCTTTCATTCAGTCAGTAGCTTCAAACATTTCTGGTATATGAATAACATGATGTTTTTCAATGGCAAAAATCAATGAATATTGTAAATGCACAAACAGTAATTTGTCCGCATTGCAAGGTGCAATTCTGAATTTTTTTGCTTTTTCCTGCTCCTCTTAGCATGATAAAGAAGATTCAAAGAGAGTGAGATGCCAGCTCCTTTCATTCAGTCAGTAGCTTCAAACATTTCTGGTATATGAAAAACATGTTTTTCAATGGCAAAAATCAATGAATATTGTAAATGCACAAACAGTAATATCTCCACATTGCAAGGTGCAATTCTGAAATTTTTTGCTTTTTCCTGCTAATCCTAGCATGATAAAGAAGATTCAAAGAGAGTGAGATGCCAGCTCCTTTCATTCAGTCAGTAGCTTCAAACATTTCTGGTATATGAAAAACATGTTTTTCAATGGCAAAAATCAATGAATATTGTAAATGCACAAACAGTAATATCTCCACATTGCAAGGTGCAATTCTGAAATTTTTTGCTTTTTCCTGATAATCCTAGCATGATAAAGAAGATTCAAAGAGAGTGAGATGCCAGCTCCTTTCATTCAGTCAGTAGCTTCAAACATTTCTGGACGTTTTTCAATGGCAAAAATCAATGAATATTGTAAATGCACAAACAGTAATATCTCCACATTGCAAGGTGCAATTCTGAAATTTTTTGCTTTTTCCTGTTAATCCTAGCATGATAAAGAAGATTCAAAGAGAGTGAGATGCCAGCTTCTTTCATTCAGTCAGTAGCTTCAAACATTTCTGGTATATGAAAAACATGTTTTTCAATGGCAAAAATCAATGAATATTGTAAATGCACAAACAGTAATATCTCCACATTGCAAGGTGCAATTCTGAAATTTTTTGCTTTTTCCTGCTAATCCTAGCATGATAAAGAAGATTCAAAGAGAGTGAGATGCCAGCTCCTTTCATTCAGTCAGTAGCTTCAAACATTTCTGGTATATGAAAAACATGTTTTTCAATGGTAAAAATCAATGAATATTGTAAATGCACAAACAGTAATATCTCCACATTGCAAGGTGCAATTCTGAAATTTTTTGCTTTTTCCTGCTCCTCTTAGCATGATAAAGAAGATTCAAAGAGAGTGAGATGCCAGCTCCTTTCATTCAGTCAGTAGCTTCAATCATTTCTGGACGTTTTTCAATGGCAAAAATCAATGAATATTGTAAATTCACAAACAGTAATTTCTCCGCATTGCAAGGTGCAATTCTGAAATTTTTTGCTTTTTCCTGCTCCTCTTAGCATGATAAAGAAGATTCAAAGAGAGTGAGATGCCAGCTCCTTTCATTCAGTCAGTAGCTTCAAACATTTCTGGTATATGAATAACATGATGTTTTTCAATGGCAAAAATCAATGAATATTGTAAATGCACAAACAGTAATTTCTCCGCATTGCAAGGTGCAATTCTGAAATTTTTTGCTTTTTCCTGCTCCTCTTAGCATGATAAAGAAGATTCAAAGAGAGTGAGATGCCAGCTCCTTTCGTTCAGTCAGTAGCTTCAATCATTTCTGGACGTTTTTCAATGGCAAAAATCATTGAATATTATAAATGCACAAACAGTAATTTCTCCGCATTGCAAGGTGCAATTCTGAAATTTTTTACTTTTTCCTGCTCCTCTTAGCATGATAAAGAAGATTCAAAGAGAGTGAGATGCCAGCTCCTTTCATTCAGTCAGTAGCTTCAATCATTTCTGGTATATGAATAACATGATGTTTTTCAATGGCAAAAATCAATGAATATTGTAAATGCACAAACAGTAATTTCTCCGCATTGCAAGGTGCAATTCTGAAATTTTTTGCTTTTTCCTGCTCCTCTTAGCATGATAAAGAAGATTCAAAGAGAGTGAGATGCCAGCTCCTTTCATTCAGTCAGTAGCTTCAATCATTTCTGGACGTTTTTCAATGGCAAAAATCAATGAATATTGTAAATGCACAAACAGTAATTTCTCCGCATTGCAAGGTGCAATTCTGAAATTTTTTGCTTTTTCCTGCTCCTCTTAGCATGATAAACAAGATTCAAAGAGAGTGAGATGCCAGCTCCTTTCATTCAGTCAGTAGCTTCAATCATTTCTGGACGTTTTTCAATGGCAAAAATCAATGAATATTGTAAATGCACAAACAGTAATTTCTCCGCATTGCAAGGTGCAATTCTGAAATTTTTTGCTTTTTCCTGCTCCTCTTAGCATGATAAAGAAGATTCAAAGAGAGTGAGATGCCAGCTCCTTTCATTCAGTCAGTAGCTTCAAACATTTCTGGTATATGAATAACATGATGTTTTTCAATGGCAAAAATCAATGAATATTGTAAATGCACAAACAGTAATTTGTCCGCATTGCAAGGTGCAATTCTGAAATTTTTTGCTTTTTCCTGCTCCTCTTAGCATGATAAAGAAGATTCAAAGAGAGTGAGATGCCAGCTCCTTTCGTTCAGTCAGTAGCTTCAATCATTTCTGGACGTTTTTCAATGGCAAAAATCATTTAATATTATAAATGCACAAACAGTAATTTCTCCGCATTGCAAGGTGCAATTCTGAAATCTTTTACTTTTTCCTGCTCCTCTTAGCATGATAAAGAAGATTCAAAGAGAGTGAGATGCCAGCTCCTTTCATTCAGTCAGTAGCATCAAACATTTCTGGTATATGAAAAACATGTTTTTCAATGGCAAAAATCAATGAATATTGTAAATGCACAAACAGTAATATCTCCACATTGCAAGGTGCAATTCTGAAATTTTTTGCTTTTTCCTGATAATCCTAGCATGATAAAGAAGATTCAAAGAGAGTGAGATGCCAGCTCCTTTCATTCAGTCAGTAGCTTCAAACATTTCTGGACGTTTTTCAATGGCAAAAATCAATGAATATTGTAAATGCACAAACAGTAATATCTCCACATTGCAAGGTGCAATTCTGAAATTTTTTGCTTTTTCCTGTTAATCCTAGCATGATAAAGAAGATTCAAAGAGAGTGAGATGCCAGCTTCTTTCATTCAGTCAGTAGCTTCAAACATTTCTGGTATATGAAAAACATGTTTTTCAATGGCAAAAATCAATGAATATTGTAAATGCACAAACAGTAATATCTCCACATTGCAAGGTGCAATTCTGAAATTTTTTGCTTTTTCCTGCTAATCCTAGCATGATAAAGAAGATTCAAAGAGAGTGAGATGCCAGCTCCTTTCATTCAGTCAGTAGCTTCAAACATTTCTGGTATATGAAAAACATGTTTTTCAATGGTAAAAATCAATGAATATTGTAAATGCACAAACAGTAATATCTCCACATTGCAAGGTGCAATTCTGAAATTTTTTTCTTTTTCCTGCTCCTCTTAGCATGATAAAGAAGATTCAAAGAGAGTGAGATGCCAGCTCCTTTCATTCAGTCAGTAGCTTCAATCATTTCTGGACGTTTTTCAATGGCAAAAATCAATGAATATTGTAAATTCACAAACAGTAATTTCTCCGCATTGCAAGGTGCAATTCTGAAATTTTTTGCTTTTTCCTGCTCCTCTTAGCATGATAAAGAAGATTCAAAGAGAGTGAGATGCCAGCTCCTTTCATTCAGTCAGTAGCTTCAAACATTTCTGGTATATGAATAACATGATGTTTTTCAATGGCAAAAATCAATGAATATTGTAAATGCACAAACAGTAATTTCTCCGCATTGC
The DNA here is from genome assembly GCF_046119375.1 of Phyllobates terribilis. NCBI lineage: Eukaryota > Metazoa > Chordata > Amphibia > Anura > Dendrobatidae > Phyllobates > Phyllobates terribilis. The sequence goes on along the minus strand of NW_027368565.1, from coordinate 31,856 downwards.
AAGGTGCAATTCTGAAATTTTTTGCTTTTTCCTGCTCCTCTTAGCATGATAAAGAAGATTCAAAGAGAGTGAGATGCCAGCTCCTTTCGTTCAGTCAGTAGCTTCAATCATTTCTGGACGTTTTTCAATGGCAAAAATCATTGAATATTATAAATGCACAAACAGTAATTTCTCCGCATTGCAAGGTGCAATTCTGAAATTTTTTACTTTTTCCTGCTCCTCTTAGCATGATAAAGAAGATTCAAAGAGAGTGAGATGCCAGCTCCTTTCATTCAGTCAGTAGCTTCAATCATTTCTGGTATATGAATAACATGATGTTTTTCAATGGCAAAAATCAATGAATATTGTAAATGCACAAACAGTAATTTCTCCGCATTGCAAGGTGCAATTCTGAAATTTTTTGCTTTTTCCTGCTCCTCTTAGCATGATAAACAAGATTCAAAGAGAGTGAGATGCCAGCTCCTTTCATTCAGTCAGTAGCTTCAATCATTTCTGGACGTTTTTCAATGGCAAAAATCAATGAATATTGTAAATGCACAAACAGTAATTTCTCCGCATTGCAAGGTGCAATTCTGAAATTTTTTGCTTTTTCCTGCTCCTCTTAGCATGATAAAGAAGATTCAAAGAGAGTGAGATGCCAGCTCCTTTCATTCAGTCAGTAGCTTCAATCATTTCTGGACGTTTTTCAATGGCAAAAATCAATGAATATTGTAAATGCACAAACAGTAATTTCTCCGCATTGCAAGGTGCAATTCTGAAATTTTTTGCTTTTTCCTGCTCCTCTTAGCATGATAAAGAAGATTCAAAGAGAGTGAGATGCCAGCTCCTTTCATTCAGTCAGTAGCTTCAAACATTTCTGGTATATGAATAACATGATGTTTTTCAATGGCAAAAATCAATGAATATTGTAAATGCACAAAGAGTAATTTGTCCGCATTGCAAGGTGCAATTCTGAAATTTTTTGCTTTTTCCTGCTCCTCTTAGCATGATAAAGAAGATTCAAAGAGAGTGAGATGCCAGCTCCTTTCGTTCAGTCAGTAGCTTCAATCATTTCTGGACGTTTTTCAATGGCAAAAATCATTTAATATTATAAATGCACAAACAGTAATTTCTCTGCATTGCAAGGTGCAATTCTGAAATTTTTTACTTTTTCCTGCTCCTCTTAGCATGATAAAGAAGATTCAAAGAGAGTGAGATGCCAGCTCCTTTCATTCAGTCAGTAGCTTCAAACATTTCTGGTATATGAAAAACATGTTTTTCAATGGCAAAAATCAATGAATATTGTAAATGCACAAACAGTAATATCTCCACATTGCAAGGTGCAATTCTGAAATTTTTTGCTTTTTCCTGATAATCCTAGCATGATAAAGAAGATTCAAAGAGAGTGAGATGCCAGCTCCTTTCATTCAGTCAGTAGCTTCAAACATTTCTGGACGTTTTTCAATGGCAAAAATCAATGAATATTGTAAATGCACAAACAGTAATATCTCCACATTGCAAGGTGCAATTCTGAAATTTTTTGCTTTTTCCTGTTAATCCTAGCATGATAAAGAAGATTCAAAGAGAGTGAGATGCCAGCTTCTTTCATTCAGTCAGTAGCTTCAAACATTTCTGGTATATGAAAAACATGTTTTTCAATGGCAAAAATCAATGAATATTGTAAATGCACAAACAGTAATATCTCCACATTGCAAGGTGCAATTCTGAAATTTTTTGCTTTTTCCTGCTAATCCTAGCATGATAAAGAAGATTCAAAGAGAGTGAGATGCCAGCTCCTTTCATTCAGTCAGTAGCTTCAAACATTTCTGGTATATGAAAAACATGTTTTTCAATGGTAAAAATCAATGAATATTGTAAATGCACAAACAGTAATATCTCCACATTGCAAGGTGCAATTCTGAAATTTTTTGCTTTTTCCTGCTAATCCTAGCATGATAAAGAAGATTCAAAGAGAGTGAGATGCCAGCTCCTTTCATTCAGTCAGTAGCTTCAAACATTTCTGGTATATGAAAAACATGTTTTTCAATGGCAAAAATCAATGAATATTGTAAATGCACAAACAGTAATATCTCCACATTGCAAGGTGCAATTCTGAAATTTTTAGCTTTTTCCTGTTAATCCTAGCATGATAAAGAAGATTCAAAGAGAGTGAGATGCCAGCTCCTTTCAGTCAGTAGCTTCAAACATTTCTGGACGTTTTTCAATGGCAAAAATCAATGAATATTGTAAATGCACAAACAGTAATATCTCCACATTGCAAGGTGCAATTCTGAAATTTTTTGCTTTTTCCTGTTAATCCTAGCATGATAAAGAAGATTCAAAGAGAGTGAGATGCCAGCTCCTTTCATTCAGTCAGTAGCTTCAAACATTTCTGGTATATGAAAAACATGTTTTTCAATGGCAAAAATCAATGAATATTGTAAATGCACAAACAGTAATATCTCCACATTGCAAGGTGCAATTCTGAAATTTTTTGCTTTTTCCTGCTAATCCTAGCATGATAAAGAAGATTCAAAGAGAGTGAGATGCCAGCTCCTTTCATTCAGTCAGTAGCTTCAAACATTTCTGGTATATGAAAAACATGTTTTTCAATGGCAAAAATCAATGAATATTGTAAATGCACAAACAGTAATATCTCCACATTGCAAGGTGCAATTCTGAAATTTTTTGCTTTTTCCTGCTAATCCTAGCATGATAAAGAAGATTCAAAGAGAGTGAGATGCCAGCTCCTTTCAATCAGTCAGTAGCTTCAAACATTTCTGGCATATGAAAAACATGTTTTTCAATGGCAAAAATCAATGAATATTGTAAATGCACAAACAGTAATATCTCCACATTGCAAGGTGCAATTCTGAAATTTTTAGCTTTTTCCTGTTAATCCTAGCATGATAAAGAAGATTCAAAGAGAGTGAGATGCCTGCTCCTTTCATTCAGTCAGTAGCTTCAAACATTTCTGGACGTTTTTCAATGGCAAAAATCAATGAATATTGTAAATGCACAAACAGTAATATCTCCACATTGCAAGGTGCAATTCTGAAATTTTTTGCTTTTTCCTGTTAATCCTAGCATGATAAAGAAGATTCAAAGAGAGTGAGATGCCAGCTCCTTTCATTCAGTCAGTAGCTTCAAACATTTCTGGTATATGAAAAACGTTTTTCAATGGCAAAAATCAATGAATATTGTAAATGCACAAACAGTAATATCTCCACATTGCAAGGTGCAATTCTGAAATTTTTTGCTTTTTCCTGCTAATCCTAGCATGATAAAGAATATTCAAAGAGAGTGAGATGCCAGCTCCTTTCATTCAGTCAGTAGCTTCAAACATTTCTGGACGTTTTTCAATGGCAAAAATCAATGAATATTGTAAATGCACAAACAGTAATATCTCCACATTGCAAGGTGCAATTCTGAAATTTTTTGCTTTTTCCTGCTAATCCTAGTATGATAAAGAAGATTCAAAGAGAGTGAGATGCCAGCTCCTTTCATTCAGTCAGTAGCTTCAAACATTTCTGGTATATGAAAAACATGTTTTTCAATGGCAAAAATCAATGAATATTGTAAATGCACAAACAGTAATATCTCCACATTGCAAGGTGCAATTCTGAAATTTTTTGCTTTTTCCTGCTAATCCTAGCATGATAAAGAAGATTCAAAGAGAGTGAGATGCCAGCTCCTTTCATTCAGTCAGTAGCTTCAAACATTTCTGGACGTTTTTCAATGGCAAAAATCAATGAATATTGTAAATGCACAAACAGTAATATCTCCACATTGTAAGGTGCAATTCTGAAATTTTTTGCTTTTTCCTGCTATTCCTAGCATGATAAAGAAGATTCAAAGAGAGTGAGATGCCAGCTCCTTTCATTCAGTCAGTAGCTTCAAACATTTCTGGTATATGAAAAACATGTTTTTCAATGGCAAAAATCAATGAATATTGTAAATGCACAAACAGTAATATCTCCACATTGCAAGGTGCAATTCTGAAATTTTTTGCTTTTTCCTGCTAATCCTAGCATGATAAAGAAGATTCAAAGAGAGTGAGATGCCAGCTCCTTTCATTCAGTCAGTAGCTTCAAACATTTCTGGACGTTTTTCAATGGGAAAAATCAATGAATATTGTAAATGCACAAACAGTAATATCTCCACACTGCAAGGTGCAATTCTGAAATTTTTTGCTTTTTCCTGTTAATCCTAGCATGATAAAGAAGATTCAAAGAGAGTGAGATGCCAGCTCCTTTCATTCAGTCAGTAGCTTCAAACATTTCTGGTATATGAAAAACATGTTTTTCAATGGCAAAAATCAATGAATATTGTAAATGCACAAACAGTAATATCTCCACATTGCAAGGTGCAATTCTGAAATTTTTTGCTTTTTCCTGCTAATCCTAGCATGATAAAGAAGATTCAAAGAGAGTGAGATGCCAGCTCCTTTCATTCAGTCAGTAGCTTCAAACATTTCTGGTATATGAAAAACATGTTTTTCAATGGCAAAAATCAATGAATATTGTAAATGCACAAACAGTAATATCTCCACATTGCAAGGTGCAATTCAGAAATTTTTTGCTTTTTCCTGCTAATCCTAGCATGATAAAGAAGATTCAAAGAGAGTGAGATGCCAGCTCCTTTCATTCAGTCAGTAGCTTCAAACATTTCTGGACGTTTTTCAATGGCAAAAATCAATGAATATTGTAAATGCACAAACAGTAATATCTCCACATTGCAAGGTGCAATTCTGAAATTTTTTGCTTTTTCCTGTTAATCCTAGCATGATAGAGAAGATTCAAAGAGAGTGAGATGCCAGCTCCTTTCATTCAGTCAGTAGCTTCAAACATTTCTGGTATATGAAAAACATGTTTTTCAATGGCAAAAATCAATGAATATTGTAAATGCACAAACAGTAATATCTCCACATTGCAAGGTGCAATTCTGAAATTTTTGCCATTGAAAAACATCATGTTATTCATATACCAGAAATGTTTGAAGCTACTGACTGAATGAAAGCAGCTTTCATCTCACTCTCTTTGAATCTTCTTTATCATGCTAAGAGGAGCAGGAAAAAGCAAAAAATTTCAGAATTGCACCTTGCAATGCGGAGAAATTACTGTTTGTGCATTTACAATATTCATTGATTTTTGCCATTGAAAAACGTCCAGAAATGATTGAAGCTACTGACTGAATGAAAGGAGCTGGCATCTCACTCTCTTTGAATCTTCTTTACCATGCTAAGAGGAGCAGGAAAAAGCAAAAAATTTCAGAATTGCACCTTGCAATGCGGAGAAATTACTGTTTGTGCATTTACAATATTCATTGATTTTTGCCATTGAAAAACATCATGTTATTCATATACCAGAAATGTTTGAAGCTACTGACTGAATGAAAGGAGCTGGCATCTCACTCTCTTTGAATCTTCTTTATCATGCTAAGAGGAGCAGGAAAAAGCAAAAAATTTCAGAATTGCACCTTGCAATGCGGAGAAATTACTGTTTGTGCATTTACAATATTCATTGATTTTTGCCATTGAAAAACATCATGTTATTCATATACCAGAAATTTTGAAGCTACTGACTGAATGAAAGGAGCTGGCATCTCACTCTCTTTGAATCTTCTTTATCATGCTAAGAGGAGCAGGAAAAAGCAAAAAATTTCAGAATTGCACCTTGCAATGCGGAGAAATTACTGTTTGTGCATTTACAATATTCATTGATTTTTGCCATTGAAAAACATCATGTTATTCATATACCAGAAATGTTTGAAGCTACTGACTGAATGAAAGGAGCTGGCATCTCACTCTCTTTGAATCTTCTTTATCATGCTAAGAGGAGCAGGAAAAAGCAAAAAATTTCAGAATTGCACCTTGCAATGCGGAGAAATTACTGTTTGTGCATTTACAATATTCATTGATTTTTGCCATTGAAAAACGTCCAGAAATGATTGAAGCTACTGACTGAATGAAAGGAGCTGGCATCTCACTCTCTTTGAATCTTCTTTATCATGCTAAGAGGAGCAGGAAAAAGCAAAAAATTTCAGAATTGCACCTTGCAATGCGGAGAAATTACTGTTTGTGCATTTACAATATTCATTGATTTTTGCCATTGAAAAACATCATGTTATTCATATACCAGAAATGTTTGAAGCTACTGACTGAATGAAAGGAGCTGGCATCTCACTCTCTTTGAATCTTCTTTATCATGCTAAGAGGAGCAGGAAAAAGCAAAAAATTTCAGAATTGCACCTTGCAATGCGGAGAAATTACTGTTTGTGCATTTACAATATTCATTGATTTTTACCATTGAAAAACGTCCAGAAATGATTGAAGCTACTGACTGACCGAAAGGAGCTGGCATCTCACTCTCTTTGAATCTTCTTTAACATGCTAAGAGGAGCAGGAAAAAGCAAAAAATTTCAGAATTGCACCTTGCAATGCGGAGAAATTACTGTTTGTGCATTTACAATATTCATTGATTTTTGCCATTGAAAAACATCATGTTATTCATATACCAGAAATGTTTGAAGCTACTGACTGAATGAAAGGAGCTGGCATCTCACTCTCTTTGAATCTTCTTTATCATGCTAAGAGGAGCAGGAAAAAGCAAAAAATTTCAGAATTGCACCTTGCAATGCGGAGAAATTAGTGTTTGTGCATTTACAATATTCATTGATTTTTGCCATTGAAAAACGTCCAGAAATGATTGAATCTACTGACTGAATGAAAGGAGCTGGCATCTCACTCTCTTTGAATCTTCTTTATCATGCTAAGAGGAGCAGGAAAAAGCAAAAAATTTCAGAATTGCACCTTGCAATGCGGAGAAATTACTGTTTGTGCATTTACAAAATTCATTGATTTTTGCCATTGAAAAAAATCATGTTATTCATATACCAGAAATGATTGAAGCTACTGACTGAATGAAAGGAGCTGGCATCTCACTCTCTTTGAATCTTCTTTATCATGCTAAGAGGAGCAGGAAAAAGCAAAAAATTTCAGAATTGCACCTTGCAATGCGGAGAAATTACTGTTTGTGCATTTACAATATTCATTGATTTTTGCCATTGAAAAACTTCCAGAAATGATTGAAGCTACTGACTGAATGAAAGGAGCTGGCATCTCACTCACTTTGAATCTTCTTTATCATGCTAAGAGGAGCAGGATAAAGCAAAAAATTTCAGAATTGCACCTTGCAATGCGGAGAAATTACTGTTTGTGCATTTACAATATTCATTGATTTTTGCCATTGAAAAACATCATGTTATTCATATACCAGAAATGATTGAAGCTACTGACTGATTGAAAGTAGCTGGCATCTCACTCTCTTTGAATCTTCTTTATCATGCTAAGAGGAGCAGGAAAAAGCAAAAAATTTCAGAATTGCACCTTGCAATGCGGAGAAATTACTGTTTGTGCATTTACAATATTCATTGATTTTTGCAATTGAAAAACGTCCAGAAATGATTGAAGCTACTGACTGAATGAAAGGAGCTGGCATCTCACTCTCTTTGAATCTTCTTTATCATGCTAAGAGGAGCAGGAAAAAGCAAAAAATTTCAGAATTGCACCTTGCAATGCGGAGAAATTACTGTTTGTGCATTTACAATATTCATTGATTTTTGCCATTGAAAAACGTCCAGAAATGATTGAAGCTACTGACTGAACGAAAGGAGCTGGCATCTCACTCTCTTTGAATCTTCTTTATCATGCTAAGAGGAGCAGGAAAAAGCAAAAAATTTCAGAATTGCACCTTGCAATGCGGAGAAATTACTGTTTGTGCATTTACAATATTCATTGATTTTTGCCATTGAAAAACATCATGTTATTCATATACCAGAAATGTTTGAAGCTACTGACTGAATGAAAGCAGCTGGCATCTCACTCTCTTTGAATCTTCTTTATCATGCTAAGAGGAGCAGGAAAAAGCAAAAAATTTCAGAATTGCACCTTGCAATGCGGAGAAATTACTGTTTGTGCATTTACAATATTCATTGATTTTTGCCATTGAAAAACGTCCAGAAATGATTGAAGCTACTGACTGAATGAAAGGAGCTGGCATCTCACTCTCTTTGAATCTTCTTTATCATGCTAAGAGGAGCAGGAAAAAGCAAAAAATTTCAGAATTGCACCTTGCAATGCGGAGAAATTACTGTTTGTGCATTTACAATATTCATTGATTTTTGCCATTGAAAAACATCATGTTATTCATATACCAGAAATGTTTGAAGCTACTGACTGAATGAAAGGAGCTGGCATCTCACTCTCTTTGAATCTTCTTTATCATGCTAAGAGGAGCAGGAAAAAGCAAAAAATTTCAGAATTGCACCTTGCAATGCGGAGAAATTACTGTTTGTGCATTTACAATATTCATTGATTTTTGCCATTGAAAAACGTCCAGAAATGATTGAAGCTACTGACTGAATGAAAGGAGCTGGCATCTCACTCTCTTTGAATCTTCTTTATCATGCTAAGAGGAGCAGGAAAAAGCAAAAAATTTCAGAATTGCACCTTGCAATGCGGAGAAATTACTGTTTGTGCATTTACAATATTCATTGATTTTTGCCATTGAAAAACGTCCAGAAATGATTGAAGCTACTGACAATGAAAGGAGCTGGCATCTCACTCTCTTTGAATCTTCTTTATCATGCTAAGAGGAGCAGGAAAAAGCAAAAAATTTCAGAATTGCACCTTGCAATGCGGAGAAATTATTGTTTGTGCATTTACAATATTCATTGATTTTTGCCATTGAAAAACATCATGTTATTCATATACCAGAAATGTTTGAAGCTACTGACTGAATGAAAGGAGCTGGCATCTCACTCTCTTTGAATCTTCTTTATCATGCTAAGAGGAGCAGGAAAAAGCAAAAAATTTCAGAATTGCACCTTGCAATGCGGAGAAATTACTGTTTGTGCATTTACAATATTCATTGATTTTTGCCATTGAAAAACGTCCAGAAATGATTGAAGCTACTGACTGAATGAAAGGAGCTGGCATCTCACTCTCTTTGAATCTTCTTTATCATGCTAAGAGGAGCAGGAAAAAGCAAAAAATTTCAGAATTGCACCTTGCAATGCGGAGAAATTACTGTTTGTGCATATACAATATTCATTGATTTTTGCCATTGAAAAACATCATGTTATTCATATACCAGAAATGTTTGAAGCTACTGACTGAATGAAAGGAGCTGGCATCTCACTCTCTTTGAATCTTCTTTATCATGCTAAGAGGAGCAGGAAAAAGCAAAAAATTTCAGAATTGCACCTTGCAATGCGGAGAAATTACTGTTTGTGCATTTACAATATTCATTGATTTTTACCATTGAAAAACGTCCAGAAATGATTGAAGCTACTGACTGACCGAAAGGAGCTGGCATCTCACTCTCTTTGAATCTTCTTTAACATGCTAAGAGGAGCAGGAAAAAGCAAAAAATTTCAGAATTGCACCTTGCAATGCGGAGAAATTACTGTTTGTGCATTTACAATATTCATTGATTTTTGCCATTGAAAAACATCATGTTATTCATATACCAGAAATGTTTGAAGCTACTGACTGAATGAAAGGAGCTGGCATCTCACTCTCTTTGAATCTTCTTTATCATGCTAAGAGGAGCAGGAAAAAGCAAAAAATTTCAGAATTGCACCTTGCAATGCGGAGAAATTAGTGTTTGTGCATTTACAATATTCATTGATTTTTGCCATTGAAAAACGTCCAGAAATGATTGAATCTACTGACTGAATGAAAGGAGCTGGCATCTCACTCTCTTTGAATCTTCTTTATCATGCTAAGAGGAGCAGGAAAAAGCAAAAAATTTCAGAATTGCACCTTGCAATGCGGAGAAATTACTGTTTGTGCATTTACAAAATTCATTGATTTTTGCCATTGAAAAACATCATGTTATTCATATACCAGAAATGATTGAAGCTACTGACTGAATGAAAGGAGCTGGCATCTCACTCTCTTTGAATCTTCTTTATCATGCTAAGAGGAGCAGGAAAAAGCAAAAAATTTCAGAATTGCACCTTGCAATGCGGAGAAATTACTGTTTGTGCATTTACAATATTCATTGATTTTTGCCATTGAAAAACTTCCAGAAATGATTGAAGCTACTGACTGAATGAAAGGAGCTGGCATCTCACTCTCTTTGAATCTTCTTTATCATGCTAAGAGGAGCAGGATAAAGCAAAAAATTTCAGAATTGCACCTTGCAATGCGGAGAAATTACTGTTTGTGCATTTACAATATTCATTGATTTTTGCCATTGAAAAACATCATGTTATTCATATACCAGAAATGATTGAAGCTACTGACTGAATGAAAGTAGCTGGCATCTCACTCTCTTTGAATCTTCTTTATCATGCTAAGAGGAGCAGGAAAAAGCAAAAAATTTCAGAATTGCACCTTGCAATGCGGAGAAATTACTGTTTGTGCATTTACAATATTCATTGATTTTTGCAATTGAAAAACGTCCAGAAATGATTGAAGCTACTGACTGAATGAAAGGAGCTGGCATCTCACTCTCTTTGAATCTTCTTTATCATGCTAAGAGGAGCAGGAAAAAGCAAAAAATTTCAGAATTGCACCTTGCAATGCGGAGAAATTACTGTTTGTGCATTTACAATATTCATTGATTTTTGCCATTGAAAAACGTCCAGAAATGATTGAAGCTACTGACTGAATGAAAGGAGCTGTTATCTCACTCTCTTTGAATCTTGTTTATCATGCTAAGAGGAGCAGGAAAAAGCAAAAAATTTCAGAATTTCACCTTGCAATGCGGAGAAATTACTGTTTGTGCATTTACAATATTCATTGATTTTTGCCATTGAAAAACATCATGTTATTCATATACCAGAAATGATTGAAGCTACTGACTGAATGAAAGGAGCTGACATCTCACTCTCTTTGAATCTTCTTTATCATGCTAAGAGGAGCAGGAAAAAGTAAAAAATTTCAGAATTGCACCTTGCAATGCGGAGAAATTACTGTTTGTGCATTTACAATATTCAATGATTTTTGCCATTGAAAAACGTCCAGAAATGATTGAAGCTACTGACTGAACGAAAGGAGCTGGCATCTCACTCTCTTTGAATCTTCTTTATCATGCTAAGAGGAGCAGGAAAAAGCAAAAAATTTCAGAATTGCACCTTGCAATGCGGAGAAATTACTGTTTGTGCATTTACAATATTCATTGATTTTTGCCATTGAAAAACATCATGTTATTCATATACCAGAAATGTTTGAAGCTACTGACTGAATGAAAGCAGCTGGCATCTCACTCTCTTTGAATCTTCTTTATCATGCTAAGAGGAGCAGGAAAAAGCAAAAAATTTCAGAATTGCACCTTGCAATGTGGAGAAATTACTGTTTGTGCATTTACAATATTCATTGATTTTTGCCATTGAAAAACGTCCAGAAATGATTGAAGCTACTGACTGAATGAAAGGAGCTGGCATCTCACTCTCTTTGAATCTTCTTTATCATGCTAAGAGGAGCAGGAAAAAGCAAAAAATTTCAGAATTGCACCTTGCAATGCGGAGAAATTACTGTTTGTGCATTTACAATATTCATTGATTTTTGCCATTGAAAAACATCATGTTATTCATATACCAGAAATGTTTGAAGCTACTGACTGAATGAAAGGAGCTGGCATCTCACTCTCTTTGAATCTTCTTTATCATGCTAAGAGGAGCAGGAAAAAGCAAAAAATTTCAGAATTGCACCTTGCAATGCGGAGAAATTACTGTTTGTGCATTTACAATATTCATTGATTTTTGCCATTGAAAAACGTCCAGAAATGATTGAAGCTACTGACTGAATGAAAGGAGCTGCATCTCACTCTCTTTGAATCTTCTTTATCATGCTAAGAGGAGCAGGAAAAAGCAAAAAATTTCAGAATTGCACCTTGCAATGCGGAGAAATTACTGTTTGTGCATTTACAATATTCATTGATTTTTGCCATTGAAAAACGTCCAGAAATGATTGAAGCTACTGACTGAATGAAAGGAGCTGGCATCTCACTCTCTTTGAATCTTCTTTATCATGCTAAGAGGAGCAGGAAAAAGCAAAAAATTTCAGAATTGCACCTTGCAATGCGGAGAAATTACTGTTTGTGCATTTACAATATTCATTGATTTTTGCCATTGAAAAACGTCCAGAAATGATTGAAGCTACTGACTGAATGAAAGGAGCTGGCATCTCACTCTCTTTGAATCTTCTTTATCATGCTAAGAGGAGCAGGAAAAAGCAAAAAATTTCAGAATTGCACCTTGCAATGCGGAGAAATTACTGTTTGTGCATTTACAAAATTCATTGATTTTTGCCATTGAAAAACTTCCAGAAATGATTGAAGCTACTGACTGAATGAAAGGAGCTGGCATCTCACTCTCTTTGAATCTTCTTTATCATGCTAAGAGGAGCAGGAAAAAGCAAAAAATTTCAGAATTGCACCTTGCAATGCGGAGAAATTACTGTTTGTGCATTTACAATATTCATTGATTTTTGCCATTGAAAAACGTCCAGAAATGATTGAAGCTACTGACTGAATGAAAGGAGCTGGCATCTCACTCTCTTTGAATCTTCTTTATCATGCTAAGAGGAGCAGGAAAAAGCAAAAAATTTCAGAATTGCACCTTGCAATGCGGAGAAATTACTGTTTGTGCATTTACAATATTCATTGATTTTTGCCATTGAAAAACATCATGTTATTCATATACCAGAAATGTTTGAAGCTACTGACTGAATGAAAGGAGCTGACATCTCACTCTCTTTGAATCTTCTTTATCATGCTAAGAGGAGCAGGAAAAAGCAAAAAATTTCAGAATTGCACCTTGCAATGCGGAGAAATTACTGTTTGTGCATTTACAATATTCATTGATTTTTGCCATTGAAAAACGTCCAGAAATGATTGAAGCTACTGACTGAATGAAAGGAGCTGGCATCTCACTCTCTTTGAATCTTCATTATCATGCTAAGAGGAGCAGGAAAAAGCAAAAAATTTCAGAATTGCACCTTGCAATGCGGAGAAATTACTGTTTGTGCATTTACAATATTCATTGATTTTTGCCATTGAAAAACATCATGTTATTCATATACCAGAAATGTTTGAAGCTACTGACTGAATGAAAGGAGCTGGCATCTCACTCTCTTTGAATCTTCTTTATCATGCTAAGAGGAGCAGGAAAAAGCAAAAAATTTCAGAATTGCACCTTGCAATGCGGAGAAATTACTGTTTGTGCATTTACAATATTCACTGATTTTTGCCATTGAAAAACGTCCAGAAATGATTGAAGCTACTGACTGAATGAAAGGAGCTGGCATCTCACTCTCTTTGAATCTTCTTTATCATGCTAAGAGGAGCAGGAAAAAGCAAAAAATTTCAGAATTGCACCTTGCAATGCGGAGAAATTACTGTTTGTGCATTTACAATATTCATTGATTTTTGCCATTGAAAAACGTCCAGAAATGATTGAAGCTACTGACTGAATGAAAGGAGCTGGCATCTCACTCTCTTTGAATCTTCTTTATCATGCTAAGAGGAGCAGGAAAAAGCAAAAAATTTCAGAATTGCACCTTGCAATGCGGAGAAATTACTGTTTGTGCATTTACAATATTCATTAATTTTTGCCATTGAAAAACTTCCAGAAATGATTGAAGCTACTGACTGAATGAAAGGAGCTGGCATCTCACTCTCTTTGAATCTTCTTTATCATGCTAAGAGGAGCAGGAAAAAGCAAAAAATTTCAGAATTGCACCTTGCAATGCGGAGAAATTACTGTTTGTGCATTTACAATATTCATTGATTTTTGCCATTGAAAAATGTCCAGAAATGATTGAAGCTACTGACTGAATGAAAGGAGCTGGCATCTCACTCTCTTTGAATCTTCTTTATCATGCTAAGAGGAGCAGGAAAAAGCAAAAAATTTCAGAATTGCACCTTGCAATGCGGAGAAATTACTGTTTGTGCATTTACAATATTCATTGATTTTTGCCATTGAAAAACTTCCAGAAATGATTGAAGCTACTGACTGAATGAAAGGAGCTGGCATCTCACTCTCTTTGAATCTTCTTTATCATGCTAAGAGGAGCAGGAAAAAGCAAAAAATTTCAGAATTGCACCTTGCAATGCGGAGAAATTACTGTTTGTGCATTTACAATATTCATTGATTTTTGCCATTGAAAAACGTCCAGAAATGATTGAAGCTACTGACTGAATGAAAGGAGCTGGCATCTCACTCTCTTTGAATCTTCTTTATCATGCTAAGAGGAGCAGGAAAAAGCAAAAAATTTCAGAATTGCACCTTGCAATGCGGAGAAATTACTGTTTGTGCATTTACAATATTCATTGATTTTTGCCATTGAAAAACATCATGTTATTCATATACCAGAAATGTTTGAAGCTACTGACTGAATGAAAGGAGCTGGCATCTCACTCTCTTTGAATCTTCTTTATCATGCTAAGAGGAGCAGGAAAAAGCAAAAAATTTCAGAATTGCACCTTGCAATGCGGAGAAATTACTGTTTGTGCATTTACAATATTCATTGATTTTTGCCATTGAAAAACGTCCAGAAATGATTGAAGCTACTGACTGAATGAAAGGAGCTGGCATCTCACTCTCTTTGAATCTTCTTTATCATGCTAAGAGGAGCAGGAAAAAGCAAAAAATTTCAGAATTGCACCTTGCAATGCGGAGAAATTACTGTTTGTGCATTTACAATATTCATTGATTTTTGCCATTGAAAAACATCATGTTATTCATATACCAGAAATGTTTGAAGCTACTGACTGAATGAAAGGAGCTGGCATCTCACTCTCTTTGAATCTTCTTTATCATGCTAAGAGGAGCAGGAAAAAGCAAAAAATTTCAGAATTGCACCTTGCAATGCGGAGAAATTACTGTTTGTGCATTTACAATATTCACTGATTTTTGCCATTGAAAAACGTCCAGAAATGATTGAAGCTACTGACTGAATGAAAGGAGCTGGCATCTCACTCTCTTTGAATCTTCTTTATCATGCTAAGAGGAGCAGGAGAAAGCAAAAAATTTCAGAATTGCACCTTGCAATGCGGAGAAATTACTGTTTGTGCATTTACAATATTCATTGATTTTTGCCATTGAAAAACGTCCAGAAATGATTGAAGCTACTGACTGAATGAAAGGAGCTGGCATCTCACTCTCTTTGAATCTTCTTTATCATGCTAAGAGGAGCAGGAAAAAGCAAAAAATTTCAGAATTGCACCTTGCAATGCGGAGAAATTACTGTTTGTGCATTTACAATATTCATTAATTTTTGCCATTGAAAAACTTCCAGAAATGATTGAAGCTACTGACTGAATGAAAGGAGCTGGCATCTCACTCTCTTTGAATCTTCTTTATCATGCTAAGAGGAGCAGGAAAAAGCAAAAAATTTCAGAATTGCACCTTGCAATGCGGAGAAATTACTGTTTGTGCATTTACAATATTCATTGATTTTTGCCATTGAAAAACGTCCAGAAATGATTGAAGCTACTGACTGAATGAAAGGAGCTGGCATCTCACTCTCTTTGAATCTTCTTTATCATGCTAAGAGGAGCAGGAAAAAGCAAAAAATTTCAGAATTGCACCTTGCAATGCGGAGAAATTACTGTTTGTGCATTTACAATATTCATTGATTTTTGCCATTGAAAAACTTCCAGAAATGATTGAAGCTACTGACTGAATGAAAGGAGCTGGCATCTCACTCTCTTTGAATCTTATTTATCATGCTAAGAGGAGCAGGAAAAAGCAAAAAATTTCAGAATTGCACCTTGCAATGCGGAGAAATTACTGTTTGTGCATTTACAATATTCATTGATTTTTGCCATTGAAAAACATCATGTTATTCATATACCAGAAATGTTTGAAGCTACTGACTGAATGAAAGGAGCTGGCATCTCACTCTCTTTGAATCTTCTTTATCATGCTAAGAGGAGCAGGAAAAAGCAAAAAATTTCAGAATTGCACCTTGCAATGCGGATAAATTACTGTTTGTGCATTTACAATATTCATTGATTTTTGCCATTGAAAAACATCATGTTATTCATATACCAGAAATGATTGAAGCTACTGACTGAATGAAAGGAGCTGGCATCTCACTCTCTTTGAATCTTCTTTATCATGCTAAGAGGAGCAGGAAAAAGCAAAAAATTTCAGAATTGCACCTTGCAATGCGGAGAAATTACTGTTTGTGCATTTACAATATTCATTGATTTTTACCATTGAAAAACATCATGTTATTCATATACCAGAAATGTTTGAAGCTACTGACTGAATGAAAGGAGCTGGCATCTCACTCTCTTTGAATCTCTTTATCATGCTAAGAGGAGCAGGAAAAAGCAAAAAATTTCAGAATTGCACCTTGCAATGCGGAGAAATTACTGTTTGTGCATTTAC
The DNA here is from genome assembly GCF_046119375.1 of Phyllobates terribilis. Taxonomy (NCBI): domain Eukaryota; kingdom Metazoa; phylum Chordata; class Amphibia; order Anura; family Dendrobatidae; genus Phyllobates; species Phyllobates terribilis. The sequence goes on along the minus strand of NW_027368565.1, from coordinate 15,467 downwards.
AATATTCATTGATTTTTGCCATTGAAAAACGTCCAGAAATGATTGAAGCTACTGACTGAATGAAAGGAGCTGGCATCTCACTCTCTTTGAATCTTCTTTATCATTCTAAGAGGAGCAGGAAAAAGCAAAAAATTTCAGAATTGCACCTTGCAATGCGGAGAAATTACTGTTTGTGCATTTACAATATTCATTGATTTTTGCCATTGAAAAACATCATGTTATTCATATACCAGAAATGTTTGAAGCTACTGACTGAATGAAAGGAGCTGGCATCTCACTCTCTTTGAATCTTCTTTATCATGCTAAGAGGAGCAGGAAAAAGCAAAAAATTTCAGAATTGCACCTTGCAATGCGGAGAAATTACTGTTTGTGCATTTACAATATTCATTGATTTTTGCCATTGAAAAACATCATGTTATTCATATACCAGAAATGTTTGAAGCTACTGACTGAATGAAAGGAGCTGGCATCTCACTCTCTTTGAATCTTCTTTATCATGCTAAGAGGAGCAGGAAAAAGCAAAAAATTTCAGAATTGCACCTTGCAATGCGGAGAAATTACTGTTTGTGCATTTACAATATTCATTGATTTTTGCCATTGAAAAACGTCCAGAAATGATTGAAGCTACTGACTGAATGAAAGGAGCTGGCATCTCACTCTCTTTGAATCTTCTTTATCATGCTAAGAGGAGCAGGAAAAAGCAAAAAATTTCAGAATTGCACCTTGCAATGCGGAGAAATTGCTGTTTGTGCATTTACAAAATTCATTGATTTTTGCCATTGAAAAACATCATGTTATTCATATACCAGAAATGATTGAAGCTACTGACTGAATGAAAGGAGCTGGCATCTCACTCTCTTTGAATCTTCTTTATCATGCTAAGAGGAGCAGGAAAAAGCAAAAAATTTCAGAATTGCACCTTGCAATGCGGAGAAATTACTGTTTGTGCATTTACAATATTCATTGATTTTTGCCATTGAAAAACATCATGTTATTCATATACCAGAAATGTTTGAAGCTACTGACTGAATGAAAGGAGCTGGCATCTCACTCTCTTTGAATCTTCTTTATCATGCTAAGAGGAGCAGGAAAAAGCAAAAAATTTCAGAATTGCACCTTGCAATGCGGATAAATTACTCTTTGCGCATTTACAATATTCATTGATTTTTGCCATTGAAAAACATCATGTTATTCATATACCAGAAATGATTGAAGCTACTGACTGAATGAAAGGAGCTGGCATCTCACTCTCTTTGAATCTTCTTTATCATGCTAAGAGGAGCAGGAAAAAGCAAAAAATTTCAGAATTGCACCTTGCAATGCGGAGAAATTACTGTTTGTGCATTTACAATATTCATTGATTTTTGCCATTGAAAAACATCATGTTATTCATATACCAGAAATGATTGAAGCTACTGACTGAATGAAAGTAGCTGGCATCTCACTCTCTTTGAATCTTCTTTATCATGCTAAGAGGAGCAGGAAAAAGCAAAAAATTTCAGAATTGCACCTTGCAATGCGGAGAAATTACTGTTTGTGCATTTACAATATCCATTGATTTTTGCAATTGAAAAACGTCCAGAAATGTTTGAAGCTACTGACTGAATGAAAGGAGCTGGCATCTCACTGTCTTTGAATCTTCTTTATCATGCTAAGAGGAGCAGGAAAAAGCAAAAAATTTCAGAATTGCACCTTGCAATGCGGAGAAATTACTGTTTGTGCATTTACAATATTCATTGATTTTTGCCATTGAAAAACATCATGTTATTCATATACCAGAAATGATTGAAGCTACTGACTGAATGAAAGTAGCTGGCATCTCACTCTCTTTGAATCTTCTTTATCATGCTAAGAGGAGCAGGAAAAAGCAAAAAATTTCAGAATTGCACCTTGCAATGCGGAGAAATTACTGTTTGTGCATTTACAATATCCATTGATTTTTGCAATTGAAAAACGTCCAGAAATGTTTGAAGCTACTGACTGAATGAAAGGAGCTGGCATCTCACTCTCTTTGAATCTTCTTTATCATGCTAAGAGGAGCAGGAAAAAGCAAAAAATTTCAGAATTGCACCTTGCAATGCGGAGAAATTACTGTTTGTGCATTTACAATATTCATTGATTTTTGCCATTGAAAAACATCATGTTATTCATATACCAGAAATGTTTGAAGCTACTGACTGAATGAAAGGAGCTGGCATCTCACTCTCTTTGAATCTTCTTTATCATGCTAAGAGGAGCAGGAAAAAGCAAAAAATTTCAGAATTGCACCTTGCAATGCGGAGAAATTACTGTTTGTGCATTTACAATATTCATTGATTTTTGCCATTGAAAAACGTCCAGAAATGATTGAAGCTACTGACTGAATGAAAGGAGCTTGCATCTCACTCTCTTTGAATCTTCTTTATCATGCTAAGAGGAGCAGGAAAAAGCAAAAAATTTCAGAATTGCACCTTGCAATGCGGAGAAATTACAGTTTGTGCATTTACAATATTCATTGATTTTTGCCATTGAAAAACTTCCAGAAATGATTGAAGCTACTGACTGAATGAAAGGAGCTGGCATCTCACTCTCTTTGAATCTTCTTTATCATGCTAAGAGGAGCAGGAAAAAGCAAAAAATTTCAGAATTGCACCTTGCAATGCGGAGAAATTACTGTTTGTGCATTTACAATATTCATTGATTTTTGACATTGAAAAACGTCCAGAAATGATTGAAGCTACTGACTGAATGAAAGGAGCTGGCATCTCACTCTCTTTGAATCTTCTTTATCATGCTAAGAGGAGCAGGAAAAAGCAAAAAATTTCAGAATTGCACCTTGCAATGCGGAGAAATTACTGTTTGTGCATTTACAATATTCATTGATTTTTGCCATTGAAAAACATGTTATTCATATACCAGAAATGTTTGAAGCTACTGACTGAATGAAAGGAGCTGGCACCTCACTCTCTTTGAATCTTCTTTATCATGATAAGAGGAGCAGGAAAAAGCAAAAAATTTCAGAATTGCACCTTGCAATGCGGAGAAATTACTGTTTGTGCATTTACAATATTCATTGATTTTTGCCATTGAAAAACGTCCAGAAATGATTGAACCTAGTGACTGAATGAAAGGAGCTGGCATCTCACTCTCTTTGAATCTTCTTTATCATGCTAAGAGGAGCAGGAAAAAGCAAAAAATTTCAGAATTGCACCTTGCAATGCGGAGAAATTACTGTTTGTGCATTTACAATATTCATTGATTTTTGCCATTGAAAAACGTCCAGAAATGATTGAAGCTACTGACTGAATGAAAGGAGCTGGCATCTCACTCTCTTTGAATCTTCTTTATCATGCTAAGAGGAGCAGGAAAAAGCAAAAAATTTCAGAATTGCGCCTTGCAATGCGGAGAAATTACTGTTTGTGCATTTACAAAATTCATTGATTTTTGCCATTGAAAAACATCATGTTATTCATTTACCAGAAATGATTGAAGCTACTGACTGAATGAAAGGAGCTGGCATCTCACTCTCTTTGAATCTTCTTTATCATGCTAAGAGGAGCAGGAAAAAGCAAAAAATTTCAGAATTGCACCTTGCAATGCGGAGAAATTAGTTTATGCATTTACAATATTCATTGATTTTTGCCATTGAAAAACGTCCAGAAATGATTGAAGCTACTGACTGAATGAAAGGAGCTGGCATCTCACTCTCTTTGAATCTTCTTTATCATGCTAAGAGGAGCAGGAAAAAGCAAAAAATTTCAGAATTGCACCTTGCAATGCGGAGAAATTACTGTTTGTGCATTTACAATATTCATTGATTTTTGCCATTGAAAAACATCATGTTATTCATATACCAGAAATGATTGAAGCTACTGACTGAATGAAAGGAGCTGGCATCTCACTCTCTTTGAATCTTCTTTACCATGCTAAGAGGAGCAGGAAAAAGTAAAAAATTTCAGAATTGCACCTTGCAATGCGGAGAAATTACTGTTTGTGCATTTACAATATTCATTGATTTTTGCCATTGAAAAACGTCCAGAAATGATTGAAGCTACTGACTGAATGAAAGGAGCTGGCATCTCACTCTCTTTGAATCTTCTTTATCATGCTAAGAGGAGCAGGAAAAAGCAAAAAATTTCAGAATTGCACCTTGCAATGCGGAGAAATTACTGTTTGTGCATTTACAATATTCATTGATTTTTGCCATTGAAAAACATCATGTTATTCATATACCAGAAATGTTTGAAGCTACTGACTGAATGAAAGGAGCTGGCATCTCACTCTCTTTGAATCTTCTTTATCATGCTAAGAGGAGCAGGAAAAAGCAAAAAATTTCAGAATTGCACCTTGCAATGCGGAGAAATTACTGTTTGTGCATTTACAATATTTATTGATTTTTGCCATTGAAAAACGTCCAGAAATGATTGAAGCTACTGACTGAATGAAAGGAGCTGGCATCTCACTCTCTTTGAATCTTCTTTATCATGCTAAGAGGAGCAGGAAAAAGCAAAAAATTTCAGAATTGCACCTTGCAATGCGGAGAAATTACTGTTTGTGCATTTACAATATTCATTGATTTTTGCCATTGAAAAACATCATGTTATTCATATACCAGAAATGTTTGAAGCTACTGACTGAATGAAAGGAGCTGGCATCTCACTCTCTTTGAATCTTCTTTATCATGCTAAGAGGAGCAGGAAAAAGCAAAAAATTTCAGAATTGCACCTTGCAATGCGGATAAATTACTGTTTGTGCATTTACAATATTCATTGATTTTTGCCATTGAAATATTGTAAATGCACAAACAGTAATATCTCCACATTGCAAGGTGCAATTCTGAAATTTTTTGCTTTTTCCTGCTAATCCTAGCATGATAAAGAAGATTCAAAGAGAGTGAGATGCCAGCTCCTTTCATTCAGTCAGTAGCTTCAAACATTTCTGGACGTTTTTCAATGGCAAAAATCAATGAATATTGTAAATGCACAAACAGTAATATCTCCACATTGCAAGGTGCAATTCTGAAATTTTTTGCTTTTTCCTGTTAATCCTAGCATGATAAAGAAGATTCAAAGAGAGTGAGATGCCAGCTCCTTTCATTCAGTCAGTAGCTTCAAACATTTCTGGTATATGAAAAACATGTTTTTCAATGGCAAAAATCAATGAATATTGTAAATGCACAAACAGTAATATCTCCACATTGCAAGGTGCAATTCTGAAATGTTTTGCTTTTTCCTGCTAATCCTAGCATGATAAAGAAGATTCAAAGAGAGTGAGATGCCAGCTCCTTTCATTCAGTCAGTAGCTTCAAACATTTCTGGTATATGAAAAACATGTTTTTCAATGGCAAAAATCAATGAATATTGTAAATGCACAAACAGTAATATCACCACATTGCAAGGTGCAATTCTGAAATTTTTTGCTTTTTCCTGCTAATCCTAGCATGATAAAGAAGATTCAAAGAGAGTGAGATGCCAGCTCCTTTCATTCAGTCAGTAGCTTCAAACATTTCTGGTATATGAAAAACATGTTTTTCAATGGCAAAAATCAATGAATATTGTAAATGCACAAACAGTAATATCTCCACATTGCAAGGTGCAATTCTGAAATTTTTAGCTTTTTCCTGTTAATCCTAGCATGATAAAGAAGATTCAAAGAGAGTGAGATGCCAGCTCCTTTCATTCAGTCAGTAGCTTCAAACATTTCTGGACGTTTTTCAATGGCAAAAATCAATGAATATTGTAAATGCACAAACAGTAATATCTCCACATTGCAAGGTGCAATTCTGAAATTTTTTGCTTTTTCCTGTTAATCCTAGCATGATAAAGAAGATTCAAAGAGAGTGAGATGCCAGCTCCTTTCATTCAGTCAGTAGCTTCAAACATTTCTGGTATATGAAAAACATGTTTTTCAATGGCAAAAATCAATGAATATTGTAAATGCACAAACAGTAATATCTCCACATTGCAAGGTGCAATTCTGAAATTTTTTGCTTTTTCCTGCTAATCCTAGCATGATAAAGAAGATTCAAAGAGAGTGAGATGCCAGCTCCTTTCATTCAGTCAGTAGCTTCAAACATTTCTGGACGTTTTTCAATGGCAAAAATCAATGAATATTGTAAATGCACAAACAGTAATATCTCCACATTGCAAGGTGCAATTCTGAAATTTTTTGCTTTTTCCTGTTAATCCTAGCATGATAAAGAAGATTCAAAGAGAGTGAGATGCCAGCTCCTTTCATTCAGTCAGTAGCTTCAAACATTTCTGGTATATGAAAAACATGTTTTTCAATGGCAAAAATCAATGAATATTGTAAATGCACAAACAGTAATATCTCCACATTGCAAGGTGCAATTCTGAAATTTTTTGCTTTTTCCTGTTAATCCTAGCATGATAAAGAAGATTCAGAGTGAGATGCCAGCTCCTTTCATTCAGTCAGTAGCTTCAAACATTTCTGGTATATGAAAAACATGTTTTTCAATGGCAAAAATCAATGAATATTGTAAATGCACAAACAGTAATATCTCCACATTGCAAGGTGCAATTCTGAAATTTTTTGCTTTTTCCTGCTAATCCTAGCATGATAAAGAAGATTCAAAGAGAGTGAGATGCCAGCTCCTTTCATTCAGTCAGTAGCTTCAAACATTTCTGGTATATGAAAAACGTTTTTCAATGGCAAAAATCAATGAATATTGTAAATGCACAAACAGTAATATCTCCACAATGCAAGGTGCAATTCTGAAATTTTTTGCTTTTTCCTGCTAATCCTAGCATGATAAAGAAGATTCAAAGAGAGTGAGATGCCAGCTCCTTTCATTCAGTCAGTAGCTTCAAACATTTCTGGTATATGAAAAACATGTTTTTCAATGGCAAAAATCAATGAATATTGTAAATGCACAAACAGTAATATCTCCACATTGCAAGGTGCAATTCTGAAATTTTTAGCTTTTTCCTGTTAATCCTAGCATGATAAAGAAGATTCAAAGAGAGTGAGATGCCAGCTCCTTTCATTCAGTCAGTAGCTTCAAACATTTCTGGACGTTTTTCAATGGCTAAAATCAATGAATATTGTAAATGCACAAACAGTAATATCTCCACATTGCAAGGTGCAATTCTGAAATTTTTTGCTTTTTCCTGTTAATCCTAGCATGATAAAGAAGATTCAAAGAGAGTGAGATGCCAGCTCCTTTCATTCAGTCAGTAGCTTCAAACATTTCTGGTATATGAAAAACATGTTTTTCAATGGCAAAAATCAATGAATATTGTAAATGCACAAACAGTAATATCTCCACATTGCAAGGTGCAATTCTGAAATTTTTTGCTTTTTCCTGCTAATCCTAGCATGATAAAGAAGATTCAAAGAGAGTGAGATGCCAGCTCCTTTCATTCAGTCAGTAGCTTCAAACATTTCTGGACGTTTTTCAATGGCAAAAATCAATGAAAATTGTAAATGCACAAACAGTAATATCTCCACATTGCAAGGTGCAATTCTGAAATTTTTTGCTTTTTCCTGTTAATCCTAGCATGATAAAGAAGATTCAAAGAGAGTGAGATGCCAGCTCCTTTCATTCAGTCAGTAGCTTCAAACATTTCTGGAATATGAAAAACATGTTTTTCAATGGCAAAAATCAATGAATATTGTAAATGCACAAACAGTAATATCTCCACATTGCAAGGTGCAATTCTGAAATTTTTTGATTTTTCCTGTTAATCCTAGCATGATAAAGAAGATTCAAAGAGAGTGAGATGCCAGCTCCTTTCATTCAGTCAGTAGCTTCAAACATTTCTGGTATATGAAAAACATGTTTTTCAATGGCAAAAATCAATGAATATTGTAAATGCACAAACAGTAATATCTCCACATTGCAAGGTGCAATTCTGAAATTTTTTGCTTTTTCCTGCTAATCCTAGCATGATAAAGAAGATTCAAAGAGAGTGAGATGCCAGCTCCTTTCATTCAGTCAGTAGCTTCAAACATTTCTGGTATATGAAAAACATGTTTTTCAATGGCAAAAATCAATGAATATTGTAAATGCACAAACAGTAATATCTCCACATTGCAAGGTGCAATTCTGAAATTTTTTGCTTTTTCCTGCTAATCCTAGCATGATAAAGAAGATTCAAAGAGAGTGAGATGCCAGCTCCTTTCATTCAGTCAGTAGCTTCAAACATTTCTGGACGTTTTTCAATGGCAAAAATCAATGAATATTGTAAATGCACAAACAGTAATATCTCCACATTGCAAGGTGCAATTCTGAAATTTTTTGCTTTTTCCTGTTAATCCTAGCATGATAAAGAAGATTCAAAGAGAGTGAGATGCCAGCTCCTTTCATTCAGTCAGTAGCTTCAAACATTTCTGGTATATGAAAAACATGTTTTTCAATGGCAAAAATCAATGAATATTGTAAATGCACAAACAGTAATATCTCCACATTGCAAGGTGCAATTCTGAAATTTTTTGCTTTTTCCTGTTAATCCTAGCATGATAAAGAAGATTCAAAGAGAGTGAGATGCCAGCTCCTTTCATTCAGTCAGTAGCTTCAAACATTTCTGGTATATGAAAAACATGTTTTTCAATGGCAAAAATCAATGAATATTGTAAATGCACAAACAGTAATATCTCCACATTGCAAGGTGAAATTCTGAAATTTTTTGCTTTTTCCTGTTAATCCTAGCATGATAAAGAAGATTCAAAGAGAGTGAGATGCCAGCTCCTTTCATTCAGTCAGTAGCTTCAAACATTTCTGGACGTTTTTCAATGGCAAAAATCAATGAATATTGTAAATGCACAAACAGTAATATCTCCACATTGCAAGGTGCAATTCTGAAATTTTTTGCTTTTTCTGTTAATCCTAGCATGATAAAGAAGATTCAAAGAGAGTGAGATGCCAGCTCCTTTCATTCAGTCAGTAGCTTCAAACATTTCTGGTATATGAAAAACGTTTTTCAATGGCAAAAATCAATGAATATTGTAAATGCACAAACAGTAATATCTCCACATTGCAAGGTGCAATTCTGAATTTTGCTTTTTCCTGCTAATCCTAGCATGATAAAGAAGATTCAAAGAGAGTGAGATGCCAGCTCCTTTCATTCAGTCAGTAGCTTCAAACATTTCTGGACGTTTTTCAATGGCAAAAATCAATGAATATTGTAAAGGCACAAACAGTAATATCTCCACATTGCAAGGTGCAATTCTGAATTTTTTGCTTTTTCCTGTTAATCCTAGCATGATAAAGAAGATTCAAAGAGAGTGAGATGCCAGCTCCTTTCATTCAGTCAGTAGCTTCAAACATTTCTGGAATATGAAAAACATGTTTTTCAATGGCAAAAATCAATGAATATTGTAAATGCACAAACAGTAATATCTCCACATTGCAAGGTGCAATTCTGAAATTTTTTGATTTTTCCGTTAATCCTAGCATGATAAAGAAGATTCAAAGAGAGTGAGATGCCAGCTCCTTTCATTCAGTCAGTAGCTTCAAACATTTCTGGTATATGAAAAACATGTTTTTCAATGGCAAAAATCAATGAATATTGTAAATGCACAAACAGTATATCTCCACATTGCAAGGTGCAATTCTGAAATTTTTTGCTTTTTCCTGCTAATCCTAGCATGATAAAGAAGATTCAAAGAGAGTGAGATGCCAGCTCCTTTCATTCAGTCAGTAGCTTCAAACATTTCTGGTATATGAAAAACATGTTTTTCAATGGCAAAAATCAATGAATATTGTAAATGCACAAACAGTAATATCTCCACATTGCAAGGTGCAATTCTGAAATTTTTTGCTTTTTCCTGCTAATCCTAGCATGATAAAGAAGATTCAAAGAGAGTGAGATGCCAGCTACTTTCATTCAGTCAGTAGCTTCAAACATTTCTGGACGTTTTTCAATGGCAAAAATCAATGAATATTGTAAATGCACAAACAGTAATATCTCCACATTGCAAGGTGCAATTCTGAAATTTTTTGCTTTTTCCTGTTAATCCTGGCATGATAAAGAAGATTCAAGAGAGTGAGATGCCAGCTCCTTTCATTCAGTCAGTAGCTTCAAACATTTCTGGTATATGAAAAACATGTTTTTCAATGGCAAAAATCAATGAATATTGTAAATGCACAAACAGTAATATCTCCACATTGCAAGGTGCAATTCTGAAATTTTTTGCTTTTTCCTGTTAATCCTAGCATGATAAAGGAAGATTCAAAGAGAGTGAGATGCCAGCTCCTTTCATTCAGTCAGTAGCTTCAAACATTTCTGGTATATGAAAAACATGTTTTTCAATGGCAAAAATCAATGAATATTGTAAATGCACAAACAGTAATATCTCCACATTGCAAGGTGCAATTCTGAAATTTTTTGCTTTTTCCTGCTAATCCTAGCATGATAAAGAAGATTCAAAGAGTGAGATGCCAGCTCCTTTCATTCAGTCAGTAGCTTCAAACATTTCTGGTATATGAAAAACATGTTTTTCAATGGCAAAAATCAATGAATATTGTAAATGCACAAACAGTAATATCTCCACATTGCAAGGTGCAATTCTGAAATTTTTTGCTTTTTCCTGTTATCCTAGCATGATAAAGAAGATTCAAAGAGAGTGAGATGCCAGCTCCTTTCATTCAGTCAGTAGCTTCAAACATTTCTGGTATATGAAAAACATGTTTTTCAATGGCAAAAATCAATGAATATTGTAAATGCACAAACAGTAATATCTCCACATTGCAAGGTGCAATTCGGAAATTTTTTGCTTTTTCCTGCTAATCCTAGCATGATAAAGAAGATTCAAAGAGAGTGAGATGCCAGCTCCTTTCATTCAGTCAGTAGTTTCAAACATTTCTGGTATATGAATAACATGATGTTTTTCAATGGCAAAATCAATGAATATTGTAAATGCACAAACAGTAATATCTCCACATTGCAAGGTGCAATTCTGAAATTTTTTGCTTTTTCCTGCTAATCCTAGCATGATAAAGAAGATTCAAAGAGAGTGAGATGCCAGCTCCTTTCATTCAGTCAGTAGCTTCAAACATTTCTGGACGTTTTTCAATGGCAAAAATCAATGAATATTGTAAAGGCACAAACAGTAATATCTCCACATTGCAAGGTGCAATTCTGAAATTTTTTGCTTTTTCCTGTTAATCCTAGCATGATAAAGAAGATTCAAAGAGAGTGAGATGCCAGCTCCTTTCATTCAGTCAGTAGCTTCAAACATTTCTGGAATATGAAAAACATGTTTTTCAATGGCAAAAATCAATGAATATTGTAAATGCACAAACAGTAATAATCTCCACATTGCAAGGTGCAATTCTGAAATTTTTTGATTTTTCCCGTTAATCCTAGCATGATAAAGAAGATTCAAAGAGAGTGAGATGCCAGCTCCTTTCATTCAGTCAGTAGCTTCAAACATTTCTGGTATATGAAAAACATGTTTTTCAATGGCAAAAATCAATGAATATTGTAAATGCACAAACAGTAATATCTCCACATTGCAAGGTGCAATTCTGAAATTTTTTGCTTTTTCCTGCTAATCCTAGCATGATAAAGAAGATTCAAAGAGAGTGAGATGCCAGCTCCTTTCATTCAGTCAGTAGCTTCAAACATTTCTGGTATATGAAAAACATGTTTTTCAATGGCAAAAATCAATGAATATTGTAAATGCACAAACAGTAATATCTCCACATTGCAAGGTGCAATTCTGAAATTTTTTGCTTTTTCCTGCTAATCCTAGCATGATAAAGAAGATTCAAAGAGAGTGAGATGCCAGCTACTTTCATTCAGTCAGTAGCTTCAAACATTTCTGGACGTTTTTCAATGGCAAAAATCAATGAATATTGTAAATGCACAAACAGTAATATCTCCACATTGCAAGGTGCAATTCTGAAATTTTTGCTTTTTCCTGTTAATCCTGGCATGATAAAGAAGATTCAAAGAGAGTGAGATGCCAGCTCCTTTCATTCAGTCAGTAGCTTCAAACATTTCTGGTATATGAAAAACATGTTTTTCAATGGCAAAAATCAATGAATATTGTAAATGCACAAACAGTAATATCTCCACATTGCAAGGTGCAATTCTGAAATTTTTTGCTTTTTCCTGTTAATCCTAGCATGATAAAGAAGATTCAAAGAGAGTGAGATGCCAGCTCCTTTCATTCAGTCAGTAGCTTCAAACATTTCTGGTATATGAAAAACATGTTTTTCAATGGCAAAAATCAATGAATATTGTAAAATGCACAAACAGTAATATCTCCACATTGCAAGGTGCAATTCTGAAATTTTTTGCTTTTTCCTGCTAATCCTAGCATGATAAAGAAGATTCAAAGAGTGAGATGCCAGCTCCTTTCATTCAGTCAGTAGCTTCAAACATTTCTGGTATATGAAAAACATGTTTTTCAATGGCAAAAATCAATGAATATTGTAAATGCACAAACAGTAATATCTCCACATTGCAAGGTGCAATTCTGAAATTTTTTGCTTTTTCCTGTTAATCCTAGCATGATAAAGAAGATTCAAAGAGAGTGAGATGCCAGCTCCTTTCATTCAGTCAGTAGCTTCAAACATTTCTGGTATATGAAAAACATGTTTTTCAATGGCAAAAAATCAATGAATATTGTAAATGCACAAACAGTAATATCTCCACATTGCAAGGTGCAATTCGGAAATTTTTTGCTTTTTCCTGCTAATCCTAGCATGATAAAGAAGATTCAAAGAGAGTGAGATGCCAGCTCCTTTCATTCAGTCAGTAGTTTCAAACATTTCTGGTATATGAATAACATGATGTTTTTCAATGGCAAAAATCAATGAATATTGTAAATGCACAAACAGTAATATCTCCACATTGCAAGGTGCAATTCTGAAATTTTTTGCTTTTTCCTGCTAATCCTAGCATGATAAAGAAGATTCAAAGAGAGTGAGATGCCAGCTCCTTTCATTCAGTCAGTAGCTTCAAACATTTCTGGACGTTTTTCAATGGCAAAAATCAATGAATATTGTAAATGCACAAACAGTAATATCTCCACATTGCAAGGTGCAATTCTGAAATTTTTTGCTTTTTCCTGTTAATCCTAGCATGATAAAGAAGATTCAAAGAGAGTGAGATGCCAGCTCCTTTCATTCAGTCAGTAGCTTCAAACATTTCTGGTATATGAAAAACATGTTTTTCAATGGCAAAAAATCAATGAATATTGTAAATGCACAAACAGTAATATCTCCACATTGCAAGGTGCAATTCGGAAATTTTTTGCTTTTTCCTGCTAATCCTAGCATGATAAAGAAGATTCAAAGAGAGTGAGATGCCAGCTCCTTTCATTCAGTCAGTAGCTTCAAACATTTCTGGTATATGAATAACATGATGTTTTTCAATGGCAAAAATCAATGAATATTGTAAATGCACAAACAGTAATATCTCCACATTGCAAGGTGCAATTCTGAAATTTTTTGCTTTTTCCTGCTAATCCTAGCATGATAAAGAAGATTCAAAGAGAGTGAGATGCCAGCTCCTTTCATTCAGTCAGTAGCTTCAAACATTTCTGGACGCTTTTCAATGGCAAAAATCAATGAATATTGTAAATGCACAAACAGTAATATCTCCACATTGCAAGGTGCAATTCTGAAATTTTTTGCTTTTTCCTGTTAAATCCTAGCATGATAAAGAAGATTCAAAGAGAGTGAGATGCCAGCTCCTTTCATTCAGTCAGTAGCTTCAAACATTTCTGGTATATGAAAAACATGTTTTTCAATGGCAAAAATCAATGAATATTGTAAATGCACAAACAGTAATATCTCCACATTGCAAGGTGCAATTCTGAAATTTTTTGCTTTTTCCTGCTAATCCTAGCATGATAAAGAAGATTCAAAGAGAGTGAGATGCCAGCTCCTTTCATTCAGTCAGTAGCTTCAAACATTTCTGGTATATGAAAAACATGTTTTTCAATGGCAAAAATCAATGAATATTGTAAATGCACAAACAGTAATATCTCCACATTGCAAGGTGCAATTCTGAAATTTTTAGCTTTTTCCTGTTAATCCTAGCATGATAAAGAAGATTCAAAGAGAGTGAGATGCCAGCTCCTTTCATTCAGTCAGTAGCTTCAAACATTTCTGGTATATGAAAAACATGTTTTTCAATGGCAAATATCAATGAATATTGTAAATGCACAAACAGTAATATCTCCACATTGCAAGGTGCAATTCTGAAATTTTTTGCTTTTTCCTGCTAATCCTAGCATGATAAAGAAGATTCAAAGAGAGTGAGATGCCAGCTCCTTTCATTCAGTCAGTAGCTTCAAACATTTCTGGTATATGAAAACATGTTTTTCAATGGCAAAAATCAATGAATATTGTAAATGCACAAACAGTAATATCTCCACATTGCAAGGTGCAATTCGGAAATTTTTTGCTTTTTCCTGCTAATCCTAGCATGATAAAGAAGATTCAAAGAGAGTGAGATGCCAGCTCCTTTCATTCAGTCAGTAGCTTCAAACATTTCTGGTATATGAATAACATGATGTTTTTCAATGGCAAAAATCAATGAATATTGTAAATGCACAAACAGTAATATCTCCACATTGCAAGGTGCAATTCTGAAATTTTTTGCTTTTTCCTGCTAATCCTAGCATGATAAAGAAGATTCAAAGAGAGTGAGATGCCAGCTCCTTTCATTCAGTCAGTAGCTTCAAACATTTCTGGACGTTTTTCAATGGCAAAAATCAATGAATATTGTAAATGCACAAACAGTAATATCTCCACATTGCAAGGTGCAATTCTGAAATTTTTTGCTTTTTCCTGTTAATCCTAGCATGATAAAGAAGATTCAAAGAGAGTGAGATGCCAGCTCCTTTCATTCAGTCAGTAGCTTCAAACATTTCTGGTATATGAAAAACATGTTTTTCAATGGCAAAAATCAATGAATATTGTAAATGCACAAACAGTAATATCTCCACATTGGAAGGTGCAATTCTGAAATTTTTAGCTTTTTCCTGTTAATCCTAGCATGATAAAGAAGATTCAAAGAGAGTGAGATGCCAGCTCCTTTCATTCAGTCAGTAGCTTCAAACATTTCTGGACGTTTTTCAATGGCAAAAATCAATGAATATTGTAAATGCACAAACAGTAATATCTCCACATTGCAAGGTGCAATTCTGAAATTTTTTGCTTTTTCCTGTTAATCCTAGCATGATAAAGAAGATTCAAAGAGAGTGAGATGCCAGCTCCTTTCATTCAGTCAGTAGCTTCAAACATTTCTGGTATATGAAAAACATGTTTTTCAATGGCAAAAATCAATGAATATTGTAAATGCACAAACAGTAATATCTCCACATTGCAAGGTGCAATTCTGAAATTTTTTGCTTTTTCCTGCTAATCCTAGCATGATAAAAGAAGATTCAAAGAGAGTGAGATGCCAGCTCCTTTCATTCAGTCAGTAGCTTCAAACATTTCTGGTATATGAAAAACATGTTTTTCAATGGCAAAAATCAATGAATATTGTAAATGCACAAACAGT
>NW_027368564.1:0-48909 GCF_046119375.1 Phyllobates terribilis | reverse complement strand
AATGTTTGAAGCTACTGACTGAATGAAAGGAGCTGGCATCTCACTCTCTTTGAATCTTCTTTATCATGCTAGGATTAGCAGGAAAAAGCAAAAAATTTCAGAATTGCACCTTGCAATGTGGAGATATTACTGTTTGTGCATTTACAATATTCATTGATTTTTGTCATTGAAAAACGTCCAGAAATGTTTGAAGCTACTGACTGAATGAAAGGAGCTGGCATCTCACTCTCTTTGAATCTTCTTTATCATGCTAGGATTAGCAGGAAAAAGCAAAAAATTTCAGAATTGCACCTTGCAATGTGGAGATATTACTGTTTGTGCATTTACAATATTCATTGATTTTTGTCATTGAAAAACGTCCAGAAATGTTTGAAGCTACTGACTGAATGAAAGGAGCTGGCATCTCACTCTCTTTGAATCTTCTTTATCATGCTAGGATTAGGAGGAAAAAGCAAAAAATTTCAGAATTGCACCTTGCAATGTGGAGATATTACTGTTTGCGCATTTACAATATTCATTGATTTTTGCCATTGAAAAACGTCCAGAAATGTTTGAAGCTACTGACTGAATGAAAGGAGCTGGCATCTCACTCTCTTTGAATCTTCTTTATCATGCTAGGATTAGCAGGAAAAAGCAAAAAATTTCAGAATTGCACCTTGCAATGCGGAGAAATTACTGTTTGTGCATTTACAATATTCATTGATTTTTGCCATTGAAAAACATCATGTTATTCATATACCAGAAATGTTTGAAGCTACTGACTGAATGAAAGGAGCTGGCATCTCACTCTCTTTGAATCTTCTTTATCATGCTAAGAGGAGCAGGAAAAAGCAAAAAATTTCAGAATTGCACCTTGCAATGTGGAGATATTACTGTTTGTGCATTTACAATATTCATTGATTTTTGCCATTGAAAAACGTCCAGAAATGTTTGAAGCTACTGACTGAATGAAAGGAGCTGGCATCTCACTCTCTTTGAATCTTCTTTATCATGCTAGGATTAGCAGGAAAAAGCAAAAAATTTCAGAATTGCACCTTGCAATGTGGAGATATTACTGTTTGTGCATTTACAATATTCATTGATTTTGCCATTGAAAAACGTCCAGAAATGTTTGAAGCTACTGACTGAATGAAAGGAGCTGGCATCTCACTCTCTTTGAATCTTCTTTATCATGCTAGGATTAGCAGGAAAAAGCAAAAAATTTCAGAATTGCGCCTTGCAATGTGGAGATATTACTGTTTGTGCATTTACAATATTCATTGATTTTTGCCATTGAAAAACGTCCAGAAATGTTTGAAGCTACTGACTGAATGAAAGGAGCTGGCATCTCACTCTCTTTGAATCTTCTTTATCATGCTAGGATTAGCAGGAAAAAGCAAAAAATTTCAGAATTGCACCTTGCAATGCGGAGAAATTACTGTTTGTGCATTTACAATATTCATTGATTTTTGCCATTGAAAAACATCATGTTATTCATATACCAGAAATGTTTGAAGCTACTGACTGAATGAAAGGAGCTGGCATCTCATTCTCTTTGAATCTTCTTTATCATGCTAGGATTAGCAGGAAAAAGCAAAAAATTTCAGAATTGCACCTTGCAATGTGGAGATATTACTGTTTGTGCATTTACAATATTCATTGATTTTTGCCATTGAAAAACATCATGTTATTCATATACCAGAAATGTTTGAAGCTACTGACTGAATGAAAGGAGCTGGCATCTCACTCTCTTTGAATCTTCTTTATCATGCTAAGAGGAGCAGGAAAAAGCAAAAAATTTCAGAATTGCACCTTGCAATGTGGAGATATTACTGTTTGTGCATTTACAATATTCATTGATTTTTGCCATTGAAAAACGTCCAGAAATGTTTGAAGCTACTGACTGAATGAAAGGAGCTGGCATCTCACTCTCTTTGAATCTTCTTTATCATGCTAGGATTAGCAGGAAAAAGCAAAAAATTTCAGAATTGCACCTTGCAATGTGGAGATATTACTCTTTGTGCATTTACAATATTCATTGATTTTTGCCATTGAAAAACGTCCAGAAATGTTTGAAGCTACTGACTGAATGAAAGGAGCTGGCATCTCACTCTCTTTGAATCTTCTTTATCATGCTAGGATTAGCAGGAAAAAGCAAAAAAATTCAGAATTGCACCTTGCAATGTGGAGATATTACTGTTTGTGCATTTACAATATTCATTGATTTTTGTCATTGAAAAACGTCCAGAAATGTTTGAAGCTACTGACTGAATGAAAGGAGCTGGCATCTCACTCTCTTTGAATCTTCTTTATCATGCTAGGATTAGCAGGAAAAAGCAAAAAATTTCAGAATTGCACCTTGCAATGTGGAGATATTACTGTTTGTGCATTTACAATATTCATTGATTTTTGCCATTGAAAAACGTCCAGAAATGTTTGAAGCTACTGACTGAATGAAAGGAGCTGGCATCTCACTCTCTTTGAATCTTCTTTATCATGCTAGGATTAGCAGGAAAAAGCAAAAAATTTCAGAATTGCACCTTGCAATGCGGAGAAATTACTGTTTGTGCATTTACAATATTCATTGATTTTTGAAATTGAAAAACATCATGTTATTCATATACCAGAAATGTTTGAAGCTACTGACTGAATGAAAGGAGCTGGCATCTCACTCTCTTTGAATCTTCTTTATCATGCTAGGATTAGCAGGAAAAAGCAAAAAATTTCAGAATTGCACCTTGCAATGTGGAGATATTACTGTTTGTGCATTTACAATATTCATTGATTTTTGCCATTGAAAAACGTCCAGAAATGTTTGAAGCTACTGACTGAATGAAAGGAGCTGGCATCTCACTCTCTTTGAATCTTCTTTATCATGCTAGGATTAGCAGGAAAAAGCAAAAAATTTCAGAATTGCACCTTGCAATGTGGAGATATTACTGTTTGTGCATTTACAATATTCATTGATTTTTGCCATTGAAAAACATCATGTTATTCATATACCAGAAATGTTTGAAGGTACTGACTGAATGAAAGGAGCTGGCATCTCACTCTCTTTGAATCTTTTTTATCATGCTAAGAGGAGCAGGAAAAAGCAAAAAATTTCAGAATTGCACCTTGCAATGTGGAGATATTACTGTTTGTGCATTTACAATATTCATTGATTTTTGCCATTGAAAAATGTCCATAATGTTTGAAGCTACTGACTGAATGAAAGGAGCTGGCATCTCACTCTCTTTGAATCTTCTTTATCATGCTAGGATTAGCAGGAAAAAGCAAAAAATTTCAGAATTGCACCTTGCAATGTGGAGATATTACTGTTTGTGCATTTACAATATTCATTGATTTTTGCCATTGAAAAACGTCCAGAAATGTTTGAAGCTACTGACTGAATGAAAGGAGCTGGCATCTCACTCTCTTTGAATCTTCTTTATCATGCTAGGATTAGCAGGAAAAAGCAAAAAATTTCAGAATTGCACCTTGCAATGTGGAGATATTACTGTTTGTGCATTTACAATATTCATTGATTTTGCCATTGAAAAACGTCCAGAAATGTTTGAAGCTACTGACTGAATGAAAGGAGCTGGCATCTCACTCTCTTTGAATCTTCTTTATAATGCTAGGATTAGCAGGAAAAAGCAAAAAATTTCAGAATTGCACCTTGCAATGTGGAGATATTACTGTTTGTGCATTTACAATATTCATTGATTTTTGCCATTGAAAAACGTCCAGAAATGTTTGAAGCTACTGACTGAATGAAAGGAGCTGGCATCTCACTCTCTTTGAATCTTCTTTATCATGCTAGGATTAGCAGGAAAAAGCAAAAAATTTCAGAATTGCTCCTTGCAATGTGGAGATATTACTGTTTGTGCATTTACAATATTCATTGATTTTTGCCATTGAAAAACATCCAGAAATGTTTGAAGCTACTGACTGAATGAAAGGAGCTGGCATCTCACTCTCTTTGAATCTTCTTTATCATGCTAGAATTAGCAGGAAAAAGCAAAAAATTTCAGAATTGCACCTTGCAATGTGGAGATATTACTGTTTGTGCATTTACAATATTCATTGATTTTTGCCATTGAAAAACGTCCAGAAATGTTTGAAGCTACTGACTGAATGAAAGGAGCTGGCATCTCACTCTCTTTGAATCTTCTTTATCATGCTAGGATTAGCAGGAAAAAGCAAAAAATTTCAGAATTGCACCTTGCAATGTGGAGATATTACTGTTTGTGCATTTACAATATTCATTGATTTTTGCCATTGAAAAACGTCCAGAAATGTTTGAAGCTACTGACTGAATGAAAGGAGCTGGCATTTCACTCTCTTTGAATCTTCTTTATCATGCTAGGATTAGCAGGAAAAAGCAAAAAATTTCAGAATTGCACCTTGCAATGTGGAGATATTACTGTTTGTGCATTTACAATATTCATTGATTTTTGCCATTGAAAAACATCCAGAAATGTTTGAAGCTACTGATTGAATGAAAGGAGCTGGCATCTCACTCTCTTTGAATCTTCTTTATCATGCTAGGATTAGCAGGAAAAAGCAAAAAATTTCAGAATTGCACCTTGCAATGTGGAGATATTACTGTTTGTGCATTTACAATATTCATTGATTTTTGCCATTGAAAAACGTCCAGAAATGTTTGAAGCTACTGACTGAATGAAAGGAGCTGGCATCTCACTCTCTTTGAATCTTCTTTATCATGCTAGGATTAGCAGGAAAAAGCTAAAAATTTCAGAATTGCACCTTGCAATGTGGAGATATTACTGTTTGTGCATTTACAATATTCATTGATTTTTGCCATTGAAAAACGTCCAGAAATGTTTGAAGCTACTGACTGAATGAAAGGAGCTGGCATCTCACTCTCTTTGAATCTTCTTTATCATGCTAGGATTAGCAGGAAAAAGCAAAAAATTTCAGAATTGCACCTTGCAATGTGGAGATATTACTGTTTGTGCATTTACAATATTCATTGATTTTTGTCATTGAAAAACGTCCAGAAATGTTTGAAGCTACTGACTGAATGAAAGGAGCTGGCATCTCACTCTCTTTGAATCTTCTTTATCATGCTAGGATTAGCAGGAAAAAGCAAAAAATTTCAGAATTGCACCTTGCAATGTGGAGATATTACTGTTTGTGCATTTACAATATTCATTGATTTTTGCCATTGAAAAACGTCCAGAAATGTTTGAAGCTACTGACTGAATGAAAGGAGCTGGCATCTCACTCTCTTTGAATCTTCTTTATCATGCTAGGATTAGCAGGAAAAAGCAAAAAATTTCAGAATTGCACCTTGCAATGCGGAGAAATTACTGTTTGTGCATTTACAATATTCATTGATTTTTGCCATTGAAAAACATCATGTTATTCATATACCAGAAATGTTTGAAGCTACTGACTGAATGAAAGGAGCTGGCATCTCACTCTCTTTGAATCTTCTTTATCATGCTAGGATTAGCAGGAAAAAGCAAAAAATTTCAGAATTGCACCTTGCAATGTGGAGATATTACTGTTTGTGCATTTACAATATTCATTGATTTTTGCCATTGAAAAACGTCCAGAAATGTTTGAAGCTACTGACTGAATGAAAGGAGCTGGCATCTCACTCTCTTTGAATCTTCTTTATCATGCTAGGATTAGCAGGAAAAAGCAAAAAATTTCAGAATTGCACCTTGCAATGTGGAGATATTACTGTTTGTGCATTTACAATATTCATTGATTTTTGCCATTGAAAAACATCATGTTATTCATATACCAGAAATGTTTGAAGCTACTGACTGAATGAAAGGAGCTGGCATCTCACTCTCTTTGAATCTTCTTTATCATGCTAAGAGGAGCAGGAAAAAGCAAAAAATTTCAGAATTGCACCTTGCAATGTGGAGATATTACTGTTTGTGCATTTACAATATTCATTGATTTTTGCCATTGAAAAACGTCCAGAAATGTTTGAAGCTACAGACTGAATGAAAGGAGCTGGCATCTCACTCTCTTTGAATCTTCTTTATCATGCTAGGATTAGCAGGAAAAAGCAAAAAATTTCAGAATTGCACCTTGCAATGTGGAGATATTACTGTTTGTGCATTTACAATATTCATTGATTTTTGCCATTGAAAAACGTCCAGAAATGTTTGAAGCTACTGACTGAATGAAAGGAGCTGGCATCTCACTCTCTTTGAATCTTCTTTATCATGCTAGGATTAGCAGGAAAAAGCAAAAAATTTCAGAATTGCACCTTGCAATGTGGAGATATTACTGTTTGTGCATTTACAATATTCATTGATTTTTGCCATTGAAAAACATCATGTTATTCATATACCAGAAATGTTTGAAGGTACTGACTGAATGAAAGGAGCTGGCATCTCACTCTCTTTGAATCTTCTTTATCATGCTAAGAGGAGCAGGAAAAAGCAAAAAATTTCAGAATTGCACCTTGCAATGTGGAGATATTACTGTTTGTGCATTTACAATATTCATTGATTTTTGCCATTGAAAAATGTCCATAATGTTTGAAGCTACTGACTGAATGAAAGGAGCTGGCATCTCACTCTCTTTGAATCTTCTTTATCATGCTAGGATTAGCAGGAAAAAGCAAAAAATTTCAGAATTGCACCTTGCAATGTGGAGATATTACTGTTTGTGCATTTACAATATTCATTGATTTTTGCCATTGAAAAACGTCCAGAAATGTTTGAAGCTACTGACTGAATGAAAGGAGCTGGCATCTCACTCTCTTTGAATCTTCTTTATCATGCTAGGATTAGCAGGAAAAAGCAAAAAATTTCAGAATTGCACCTTGCAATGTGGAGATATTACTGTTTGTGCATTTACAATATTCATTGATTTTGCCATTGAAAAACGTCCAGAAATGTTTTAAGCTACTGACTGAATGAAAGGAGCTGGCATCTCACTCTCTTTGAATCTTCTTTATAATGCTAGGATTAGCAGGAAAAAGCAAAAAATTTCAGAATTGCACCTTGCAATGTGGAGATATTACTGTTTGTGCATTTACAATATTCATTGATTTTTGCCATTGAAAAACGTCCAGAAATGTTTGAAGCTACTGACTGAATGAAAGGAGCTGGCATCTCACTCTCTTTGAATCTTCTTTATCATGCTAGGATTAGCAGGAAAAAGCAAAAAATTTCAGAATTGCACCTTGCAATGTGGAGATATTACTGTTTGTGCATTTACAATATTCATTGATTTTTGCCATTGAAAAACATCCAGAAATGTTTGAAGCTACTGACTGAATGAAAGGAGCTGGCATCTCACTCTCTTTGAATCTTCTTTATCATGCTAGGATTAGCAGGAAAAAGCAAAAAATTTCAGAATTGCACCTTGCAATGTGGAGATATTACTGTTTGTGCATTTACAATATTCATTGATTTTTGCCATTGAAAAACGTCCAGAAATGTTTGAAGCTACTGACTGAATGAAAGGAGCTGGCATCTCACTCTCTTTGAATCTTCTTTATCATGCTAGGATTAGCAGGAAAAAGCAAAAAATTTCAGAATTGCACCTTGCAATGTGGAGATATTACTGTTTGTGCATTTACAATATTCATTGATTTTTGCCATTGAAAAACGTCCAGAAATGTTTGAAGCTACTGACTGAATGAAAGGAGCTGGCATTTCACTCTCTTTGAATCTTCTTTATCATGCTAGGATTAGCAGGAAAAAGCAAAAAATTTCAGAATTGCACCTTGCAATGTGGAGATATTACTGTTTGTGCATTTACAATATTCATTGATTTTTGCCATTGAAAAACATCCAGAAATGATTGAAGCTACTGATTGAATGAAAGGAGCTGGCATCTCACTCTCTTTGAATCTTCTTTATCATGCTAGGATTAGCAGGAAAAAGCAAAAAATTTCAGAATTGCACCTTGCAATGTGGAGATATTACTGTTTGTGCATTTACAATATTCATTGATTTTTGCCATTGAAAAACGTCCAGAAATGTTTGAAGCTACTGACTGAATGAAAGGAGCTGGCATCTCACTCTCTTTGAATCTTCTTTATCATGCTAGGATTAGCAGGAAAAAGCTAAAAATTTCAGAATTGCACCTTGCAATGTGGAGATATTACTGTTTGTGCATTTACAATATTCATTGATTTTTGCCTTTGAAAAACGTCCAGAAATGTTTGAAGCTACTGACTGAATGAAAGGAGCTGGCATCTCACTCTCTTTGAATCTTCTTTATCATGCTAGGATTAGCAGGAAAAAGCAAAAAAATTTCAGAATTGCACCTTGCAATGTGGAGATATTACTGTTTGTGCATTTACAATATTCATTGATTTTTGTCATTGAAAAACGTCCAGAAATGTTTGAAGCTACTGACTGAATGAAAGGAGCTGGCATCTCACTCTCTTTGAATCTTCTTTATCATGCTAGGATTAGCAGGAAAAAGCAAAAAATTTCAGAATTGCACCTTGCAATGTGGAGATATTACTGTTTGTGCATTTACAATATTCATTGATTTTTGCCATTGAAAAACGTCCAGAAATGTTTGAAGCTACTGACTGAATGAAAGGAGCTGGCATCTCACTCTCTTTGAATCTTCTTTATCATGCTAGGATTAGCAGGAAAAAGCTAAAAATTTCAGAATTGCACCTTGCAATGTGGAGATATTACTGTTTGTGCATTTACAATATTCATTGATTTTTGCCATTGAAAAACGTCCAGAAATGTTTGAAGCTACTGACTGAATGAAAGGAGCTGGCATCTCACTCTCTTTGAATCTTCTTTATCATGCTAGGATTAGCAGGAAAAAGCAAAAAAATTTCAGAATTGCACCTTGCAATGTGGAGATATTACTGTTTGTGCATTTACAATATTCATTGATTTTTGTCATTGAAAAACGTCCAGAAATGTTTGAAGCTACTGACTGAATGAAAGGAGCTGGCATCTCATTCTCTTTGAATCTTCTTTATCATGCTAGGATTAGCAGGAAAAAGCAAAAAATTTCAGAATTGCACCTTGCAATGCGGAGAAATTACTGTTTGTGCATTTACAATATTCATTGATTTTTGCCATTGAAAAACATCATGTTATTCATATACCAGAAATGTTTGAAGCTACTGACTGAATGAAAGGAGCTGGCATCTCACTCTCTTTGAATCTTCTTTATCATGCTAGGATTAGCAGGAAAAAGCAAAAAATTTCAGAATTGCACCTTGCAATGTGGAGATATTACTGTTTGTGCATTTACAATATTCATTGATTTTTGCCATTGAAAAACGTCCAGAAATGTTTGAAGCTACTGACTGAATGAAAGGAGCTGGCATCTCACTCTCTTTGAATCTTCTTTATCATGCTAGGATTAGCAGGAAAAAGCAAAAAATTTCAGAATTGCACCTTGCAATGTGGAGATATTACTGTTTGTGCATTTACAATATTCATTGATTTTTGCCATTGAAAAACATCATGTTATTCATATACCAGAAATGTTTGAAGCTACTGACTGAATGAAAGGAGCTGGCATCTCACTCTCTTTGAATCTTCTTTATCATGCTAAGAGGAGCAGGAAAAAGCAAAAAATTTCAGAATTGCACCTTGCAATGTGGAGATATTACTGTTTGTGCATTTACAATATTCATTGATTTTTGCCATTGAAAAACGTCCAGAAATGTTTGAAGCTACAGACTGAATGAAAGGAGCTGGCATCTCACTCTCTTTGAATCTTCTTTATCATGCTAGGATTAGCAGGAAAAAGCAAAAAATTTCAGAATTGCACCTTGCAATGTGGAGATATTACTGTTTGTGCATTTACAATATTCATTGATTTTTGCCATTGAAAAACGTCCAGAAATGTTTGAAGCTACTGACTGAATGAAAGGAGCTGGCATCTCACTCTCTTTGAATCTTCTTTATCATGCTAGGATTAGCAGGAAAAAGCAAAAAATTTCAGAATTGCACCTTGCAATGTGGAGATATTACTGTTTGTGCATTTACAATATTCATTGATTTTGCCATTGAAAAACGTCCAGAAATGTTTGAAGCTACTGACTGAATGAAAGGAGCTGGCATCTCACTCTCTTTGAATCTTCTTTATAATGCTAGGATTAGCAGGAAAAAGCAAAAAATTTCAGAATTGCACCTTGCAATGTGGAGATATTACTGTTTGTGCATTTACAATATTCATTGATTTTTGCCATTGAAAAACGTCCAGAAATGTTTGAAGCTACTGACTGAATGAAAGGAGCTGGCATCTCACTCTCTTTGAATCTTCTTTATCATGCTAGGATTAGCAGGAAAAAGCAAAAAATTTCAGAATTGCACCTTGCAATGTGGAGATATTACTGTTTGTGCATTTACAATATTCATTGATTTTTGCCATTGAAAAACGTCCAGAAATGTTTGAAGCTACTGACTGAATGAAAGGAGCTGGCATCTCACTCTCTTTGAATCTTCTTTATCATGCTAGGATTAGCAGGAAAAAGCAAAAAATTTCAGAATTGCACCTTGCAATGTGGAGATATTACTGTTTGTGCATTTACAATATTCATTGATTTTTGCCATTGAAAAACGTCCAGAAATGTTTGAAGCTACTGACTGAATGAAAGGAGCTGGCATCTCACTCTCTTTGAATCTTCTTTATCATGCTAGGATTAGCAGGAAAAAGCAAAAAATTTCAGAATTGCACCTTGCAATGTGGAGATATTACTGTTTGTGTATTTACAATATTCATTAATTTTTGCCATTGAAAAACATCATGTTATTCATATACCAAAAATGTTTGAAGCTACTGACTGAATGAAAAGAGCTGGCATCTCACTCTCTTTGAATCTTCTTTATCATGCTAGGAGGAGCAGGAAAAAGCAAAAAATTTCAGAATTGCACCTTGCAATGTGGAGATATTACTGTTTGTGCATTTACAATATTCATTGATTTTTGCCATTGAAAAACGTCCAGAAATGTTTGAAGCTACTGACTGAATGAAAGGAGCTGGCATCTCACTCTCTTTGAATCTTCTTTATCATGCTAGGATTAGCATGAAAAAGCAAAAAATTTCAGAATTGCACCTTGCAATGTGGAGATATTACTGTTTGTGCATTTACAATATTCATTGATTTTTGCCTTTGAAAAACGTCCAGAAATGTTTGAAGCTACTGACTGAATGAAAGGAGCTGGCATTTCACTCTCTTTGAATCTTCTTTATCATGCTAGGATTAGCAGGAAAAAGCAAAAAATTTCAGAATTGCACCTTGCAATGTGGAGATATTACTGTTTGTGCATTTACAATATTCATTGATTTTTGCCATTGAAAAACATCCAGAAATGTTTGAAGCTACTGATTGAATGAAAGGAGCTGGCATCTCACTCTCTTTGAATCTTCTTTATCATGCTAGGATTAGCAGGAAAAAGCAAAAAATTTCAGAATTGCACCTTGCAATGTGGAGATATTACTGTTTGTGCATTTACAATATTCATTGATTTTTGCCATTGAAAAACGTCCAGAAATGTTTGAAGCTACTGACTGAATGAAAGGAGCTGGCATCTCACTCTCTTTGAATCTTCTTTATCATGCTAGGATTAGCAGGAAAAAGCAAAAAATTTCAGAATTGCACCTTGCAATGTGGAGATATTACTGTTTGTGCATTTACAATATTCATTGATTTTTGCCATTGAAAAACATCATGTTATTCATATACCAGAAATGTTTGAAGCTACTGACTGAATGAAAGGAGCTAGCATCTCACTCTCTTTGAATCTTCTTTATCATGCTAGGATTAGCAGGAAAAAGCAAAAAATTTCAGAATTGCACCTTGCAATGTGGAGATATTACTGTTTGTGCATTTACAATATTCATTGATTTTTGCCATTGAAAAACGTCCAGAAATGTTTGAAGCTACTGACTGAATGAAAGGAGCTGGCATCTCACTCTCTTTGAATCTTCTTTATCATGCTAGGATTAGCAGGAAAAAGCAAAAAATTTCAGAATTGCACCTTGCAATGTGGATTTATTACTGTTTGTGCATTTACAATATTCATTGATTTTTGCCATTGAAAAACGTCCAGAAATGTTTGAAGCTACTGACTGAATGAAAGGAGCTGGCATCTCACTCTCTTTGAATCTTCTTTATCATGCTAGGATTAGCAGGAAAAAGCAAAAAATTTCAGAATTGCACCTTGCAATGTGGAGATATTACTGTTTGTGCATTTACAAAATTCATTGATTTTTGCCATTGAAAAACATCATGTTATTCATATACCAGAAATGTTTGAAGCTACTGACTGAATGAAAGGAGCTAGCATCTCACTCTCTTTGAATCTTCTTTATCATGCTAGGATTAGCAGGAAAAAGCAAAACATTTCAGAATTGCACCTTGCAATGTGGAGATATTACTGTTTGTGCATTTACAATATTCATTGATTTTTGCCATTGAAAAACGTCCAGAAATGTTTGAAGCTACTGACTGAATGAAAGGAGCTGGCATCTCACTCTTTTTGAATCTTCTTTATCATGCTAGGATTAGCAGGAAAAAGCAAAAAATTTCAGAATTGCACCTTGCAATGTGGAGATATTACTGTTTGTGCATTTACAATATTCATTGATTTTTGCCATTGAAAAACGTCCAGAAATGTTTGAAGCTACTGACTGAATGAAAGGAGCTGGCATCTCACTCTCTTTGAATCTTCTTTATCATGCTAGGATTAGCAGGAAAAAGCAAAAAATTTCAGAATTGCACCTTGCAATGTGGAGATATTACTGTTTGTGCATTTACAATATTCATTGATTTTTGCCATTGAAAAACGTCCAGAAATGTTTGAAGCTACTGACTGAATGAAAGGAGCTGGCATCTCACTCTCTTTGAATCTTCTTTATCATGCTAGGATTAGCAGGAAAAAGCAAAAAATTTCAGAATTGCACCTTGCAATGTGGAGATATTACTGTTTGTGCATTTACAATATTCATTGATTTTTGCCATTGAAAAACATCCAGAAATGTTTGAAGCTACTGATTGAATGAAAGGAGCTGGCATCTCACTCTCTTTGAATCTTCTTTATCATGCTAGGATTAGCAGGAAAAAGCAAAAAATTTCAGAATTGCACCTTGCAATGTGGAGATATTACTGTTTGTGCATTTACAATATTCATTGATTTTTGCCATTGAAAAACGTCCAGAAATGTTTGAAGCTACTGACTGAATGAAAGGAGCTGGCATCTCACTCTCTTTGAATCTTCTTTATCATGCTAGGATTAGCAGGAAAAAGCAAAAAATTTCAGAATTGCACCTTGCAATGTGGAGATATTACTGTTTGTGCATTTACAATATTCATTGATTTTTGCCATTGAAAAACATCATGTTATTCATATACCAGAAATGTTTGAAGCTACTGACTGAATGAAAGGAGCTAGCATCTCACTCTCTTTGAATCTTCTTTATCATGCTAGGATTAGCAGGAAAAAGCAAAAAATTTCAGAATTGCACCTTGCAATGTGGAGATATTACTGTTTGTGCATTTACAATATTCATTGATTTTTGCCATTGAAAAACGTCCAGAAATGTTTGAAGCTACTGACTGAATGAAAGGAGCTGGCATCTCACTCTCTTTGAATCTTCTTTATCATGCTAGGATTAGCAGGAAAAAGCAAAAAATTTCAGAATTGCACCTTGCAATGTGGAGATATTACTGTTTGTGCATTTACAATATTCATTGATTTTTGCCATTGAAAAACGTCCAGAAATGTTTGAAGCTACTGACTGAATGAAAGGAGCTGGCATCTCACTCTCTTTGAATCTTCTTTATCATGCTAGGATTAGCAGGAAAAAGCAAAAAATTTCAGAATTGCACCTTGCAATGTGGAGATATTACTGTTTGTGCATTTACAAAATTCATTGATTTTTGCCATTGAAAAACATCATGTTATTCATATACCAGAAATGTTTGAAGCTACTGACTGAATGAAAGGAGCTAGCATCTCACTCTCTTTGAATCTTCTTTATCATGCTAGGATTAGCAGGAAAAAGCAAAAAATTTCAGAATTGCACCTTGCAATGTGGAGATATTACTGTTTGTGCATTTACAATATTCATTGATTTTTGCCATTGAAAAACGTCCAGAAATGTTTGAAGCTACTGACTGAATGAAAGGAGCTGGCATCTCACTCTCTTTGAATCTTCTTTATCATGCTAGGATTAGCAGGAAAAAGCAAAAAATTTCAGAATTGCACCTTGCAATGTGGAGATATTACTGTTTGTGCATTTACAATATTCATTGATTTTTGCCATTGAATAACGTCCAGAAATGTTTGAAGCTACTGACTGAATGAAAGGAGCTGGCATCTCACGCTCTTTGAATCTTCTTTATCATGCTAGGATTAGCAGGAAAAAGCAAAAAATTTCAGAATTGCACCTTGCAATGCGGAGAAATTACTGTTTGTGCATTTACAATATTCATTGATTTTTGCCATTGAAAAACATCATGTTATTCATATACCAGAAATGTTTGAAGCTACTGACTGAATGAAAGGAGCTGGCATCTCACTCTCTTTGAATCTTCTTTATCATGCTAGGATTAGCAGGAAAAAGCAAAAAATTTCAGAATTGCACCTTGCAATGTGGAGATATTACTGTTTGTGCATTTACAATATTCATTGATTTTTGCCATTGAAAAACGTCCAGAAATGTTTGAAGCTACTGACTGAATGAAAGGAGCTGGCATCTCACTCTCTTTGAATCTTCTTTATCATGCTAGGATTAGCAGGAAAAAGCAAAAAATTTCAGAATTGCACCTTGCAATGTGGAGATATTACTGTTTGTGCATTTACAATATTCATTGATTTTTGCCATTGAAAAACATCATGTTATTCATATACCAGAAATGTTTGAAGCTACTGACTGAATGAAAGAAGCTGGCATCTCACTCTCTTTGAATCTTCTTTATCATGCTAAGAGGAGCAGGAAAAAGCAAAAAATTTCAGAATTGCACCTTGCAATGTGGAGATATTACTGTTTGTGCATTTACAATATTCATTGATTTTTGCCATTGAAAAACGTCCAGAAATGTTTGAAGCTACTGACTGAATGAAAGAAGCTGGCATCTCACTCTCTTTGAATCTTCTTTATCATGCTAGGATTAGCAGGAAAAAGCAAAAAATTTCAGAATTGCACCTTGCAATGTGGAGATATTACTGTTTGTGCATTTACAATATTCATTGATTTTTGCCATTGAAAAACGTCCAGAAATGTTTGAAGCTACTGACTGAATGAAAAAAGCTGGCATCTCACTCTCTTTGAATCTTCTTTATCATGCTGGGATTAGCAGGAAAAAGCAAAAAATTTCAGAATTGCACCTTGCAATGTGGAGATATTACTGTTTGTGCATTTACAATATTCATTGATTTTTGCCATTGAAAAACGTCCAGAAATGTTTGAAGCTACTGACTGAATGAAAGGAGCTGGCATCTCACTCTCTTTGAATCTTCTTTATCATGCTAGGATTAGCAGGAAAAAGCAAAAAATTTCAGAATTGCACCTTGCAATGAGGAGATATTACTGTTTGTGCATTTACAATATTCATTGATTTTTGCCATTGAAAAACATCATGTTATTCATACACCAGAAATGTTTGAAGCTACTGACTGAATGAAAGAAGCTGGCATCTCACTCTCTTTGAATCTTCTTTATCATGCTAAGAGGAGCAGGAAAAAGCAAAAAATTTCAGAATTGCACCTTGCAATGTGGAGATATTACTGTTTGTGCATTTACAATATTCATTGATTTTTGCCATTGAAAAACGTCCAGAAATGTTTGAAGCTACTGACTGAATGAAAGAAGCTGGCATCTCACTCTCTTTGAATCTTCTTTATCATGCTAGGATTAGCAGGAAAAAGCAAAAAATTTCAGAATTGCACCTTGCAATGTGGAGATATTACTGTTTGTGCATTTACAATATTCATTGATTTTTGCCATTGAAAAACATCATGTTATTCATATACCAGAAATGTTTGAAGCTACTGACTGAATGAAAGGAGCTGGCATCTCACTCTCTTTGAATCTTCTTTATCATGCTAAGAGGAGCAGGAAACAGCAAAAAATTTCAGAATTGCACCTTGCAATGTGGAGATATTACTGTTTGTGCATTTACAATATTCATTGATTTTTGCCATTGAAAAACGTCCAGAAATGTTTGAAGCTACTGACTGAATGAAAGGAGCTGGCATCTCACTCTCTTTGAATCTTCTTTATCATGCTAGGATTAGCAGGAAAAAGCAAAAAAATTCAGAATTGCACCTTGCAATGTGGAGATATTACTGTTTGTGCATTTACAATATTCATTGATTTTTGCCATTGAAAAACGTCCAGAAATGTTTGAAGCTACTGACTGAATGAAAGGAGCTGGCATCTCACTCTCTTTGAATCTTCTTTATCATGCTAGGATTAGCAGGAAAAAGCAAAAAATTTCAGAATTGCACCTTGCAATGTGGAGATATTACTGTTTGTGCATTTACAATATTCATTGATTTTGCCATTGAAAAACGTCCAGAAATGTTTGAAGCTACTGACTGAATGAAAGGAGCTGGCATCTCACTCTCTTTGAATCTTCTTTATAATGCTAGGATTAGCAGGAAAAAGCAAAAAATTTCAGAATTGCACCTTGCAATGTGGAGATATTACTGTTTGTGCATTTACAATATTCATTGATTTTTGCCATTGAATAACGTCCAGAAATGTTTGAAGCTACTGACTGAATGAAAGGAGCTGGCATCTCACGCTCTTTGAATCTTCTTTATCATGCTAGGATTAGCAGGAAAAAGCAAAAAATTTCAGAATTGCACCTTGCAATGCGGAGAAATTACTGTTTGTGCATTTACAATATTCATTGATTTTTGCCATTGAAAAACATCATGTTATTCATATACCAGAAATGTTTGAAGCTACTGACTGAATGAAAGGAGCTGGCATCTCACTCTCTTTGAATCTTCTTTATCATGCTAGGATTAGCAGGAAAAAGCAAAAAATTTCAGAATTGCACCTTGCAATGTGGAGATATTACTGTTTGTGCATTTACAATATTCATTGATTTTTGCCATTGAAAAACGTCCAGAAATGTTTGAAGCTACTGACTGAATGGAAGGAGCTGGCATCTCACTCTCTTTGAATCTTCTTTATCATGCTAGGATTAGCAGGAAAAAGCAAAAAATTTCAGAATTGCACCTTGCAATGTGGAGATATTACTGTTTGTGCATTTACAATATTCATTGATTTTTGCCATTGAAAAACATCATGTTATTCATATACCAGAAATGTTTGAAGCTACTGACTGAATGAAAGAAGCTGGCATCTCACTCTCTTTGAATCTTCTTTATCATGCTAAGAGGAGCAGGAAAAAGCAAAAAATTTCAGAATTGCACCTTGCAATGTGGAGATATTACTGTTTGTGCATTTACAATATTCATTGATTTTTGCCATTGAAAAACGTCCAGAAATGTTTGAAGCTACTGACTGAATGAAAGAAGCTGGCATCTCACTCTCTTTGAATCTTCTTTATCATGCTAGGATTAGCAGGAAAAAGTAAAAAATTTCAGAATTGCACCTTGCAATGTGGAGATATTACTGTTTGTGCATTTACAATATTCATTGATTTTTGCCATTGAAAAACGTCCAGAAATGTTTGAAGCTACTGACTGAATGAAAAAAGCTGGCATCTCACTCTCTTTGAATCTTCTTTATCATGCTGGGATTAGCAGGAAAAAGCAAAAAATTTCAGAATTGCACCTTGCAATGTGGAGATATTACTGTTTGTGCATTTACAATATTCATTGATTTTTGCCATTGAAAAACGTCCAGAAATGTTTGAAGCTACTGACTGAATGAAAGGAGCTGGCATCTCACTCTCTTTGAATCTTCTTTATCATGCTAGGATTAGCAGGAAAAAGCAAAAAATTTCAGAATTGCACCTTGCAATGAGGAGATATTACTGTTTGTGCATTTACAATATTCATTGATTTTTGCCATTGAAAAACATCATGTTATTCATATACCAGAAATGTTTGAAGCTACTGACTGAATGAAAGAAGCTGGCATCTCACTCTCTTTGAATCTTCTTTATCATGCTAAGAGGAGCAGGAAAAAGCAAAAAATTTCAGAATTGCACCTTGCAATGTGGAGATATTACTGTTTGTGCATTTACAATATTCATTGATTTTTGCCATTGAAAAACGTCCAGAAATGTTTGAAGCTACTGACTGAATGAAAGAAGCTGGCATCTCACTCTCTTTGAATCTTCTTTATCATGCTAGGATTAGCAGGAAAAAGCAAAAAATTTCAGAATTGCACCTTGCAATGTGGAGATATTACTGTTTGTGCATTTACAATATTCATTGATTTTTGCCATTGAAAAACATCATGTTATTCATATACCAGAAATGTTTGAAGCTACTGACTGAATGAAAGGAGCTGGCATCTCACTCTCTTTGAATCTTCTTTATCATGCTAAGAGGAGCAGGAAAAAGCAAAAAATTTCAGAATTGCACCTTGCAATGTGGAGATATTACTGTTTGTGCATTTACAATATTCATTGATTTTTGCCATTGAAAAACGTCCAGAAATGTTTGAAGCTACTGACTGAATGAAAGGAGCTGGCATCTCACTCTCTTTGAATCTTCTTTATCATGCTAGGATTAGCAGGAAAAAGCAAAAAATTTCAGAATTGCACCTTGCAATGTGGAGATATTACTGTTTGTGCATTTACAATATTCATTGATTTTTGCCATTGAAAAACGTCCAGAAATGTTTGAAGCTACTGACTGAATGAAAGGAGCTGGCATCTCACTCTCTTTGAATCTTCTTTATCATGCTAGGATTAGCAGGAAAAAGCAAAAAATTTCAGAATTGCACCTTGCAATGTGGAGATATTACTGTTTGTGCATTTACAATATTCATTGATTTTGCCATTGAAAAACGTCCAGAAATGTTTGAAGCTACTGACTGAATGAAAGGAGCTGGCATCTCACTCTCTTTGAATCTTCTTTATAATGCTAGGATTAGCAGGAAAAAGCAAAAAATTTCAGAATTGCACCTTGCAATGTGGAGATATTACTGTTTGTGCATTTACAATATTCATTGATTTTTGCCATTGAAAAACGTCCAGAAATGTTTGAAGCTACTGACTGAATGAAAGGAGCTG
Organism: Phyllobates terribilis; assembly: GCF_046119375.1. Taxonomy (NCBI): domain Eukaryota; kingdom Metazoa; phylum Chordata; class Amphibia; order Anura; family Dendrobatidae; genus Phyllobates; species Phyllobates terribilis. The sequence goes on along the minus strand of NW_027368564.1, from coordinate 29,789 downwards.
GCATCTCACTCTCTTTGAATCTTCTTTATCATGCTAGGATTAGCAGGAAAAAGCAAAAAATTTCAGAATTGCACCTTGCAATGTGGAGATATTACTGTTTGTGCATTTACAATATTCATTGATTTTTGCCATTGAAAAACGTCCAGAAATGTTTGAAGCTACTGACTGAATGAAAGGAGCTGGCATCTCACTCTCTTTGAATCTTCTTTATCATGCTAGGATTAGCAGGAAAAAGCAAAAAATTTCAGAATTGCACCTTGCAATGTGGAGATATTACTGTTTGTGCATTTACAATATTCATTGATTTTTGCCATTGAAAAACGTCCAGAAATGTTTGAAGCTACTGACTGAATGAAAGGAGCTGGCATCTCACTCTCTTTGAATCTTCTTTATCATGCTAGGATTAGCAGGAAAAAGCAAAAAATTTCAGAATTGCACCTTGCAATGTGGAGATATTACTGTTTGTGTATTTACAATATTCATTAATTTTTGCCATTGAAAAACATCATGTTATTCATATACCAAAAATGTTTGAAGCTACTGACTGAATGAAAAGAGCTGGCATCTCACTCTCTTTGAATCTTCTTTATGATGCTAGGAGGAGCAGGAAAAAGCAAAACATTTCAGAATTGCACCTTGCAATGTGGAGATATTACTGTTTGTGCATTTACAATATTCATTGATTTTTGCCATTGAAAAACGTCCAGAAATGTTTGAAGCTACTGACTGAATGAAAGGAGCTGGCATCTCACTCTCTTTGAATCTTCTTTATCATGCTAGGATTAGCATGAAAAAGCAAAAAATTTCAGAATTGCACCTTGCAATGTGGAGATATTACTGTTTGTGCATTTACAATATTCATTGATTTTTGCCTTTGAAAAACGTCCAGAAATGTTTGAAGCTACTGACTGAATGAAAGGAGCTGGCATTTCACTCTCTTTGAATCTTCTTTATCATGCTAGGATTAGCAGGAAAAAGCAAAAAATTTCAGAATTGCACCTTGCAATGTGGAGATATTACTGTTTGTGCATTTACAATATTCATTGATTTTTGCCATTGAAAAACATCCAGAAATGTTTGAAGCTACTGATTGAATGAAAGGAGCTGGCATCTCACTCTCTTTGAATCTTCTTTATCATGCTAGGATTAGCAGGAAAAAGCAAAAAATTTCAGAATTGCACCTTGCAATGTGGAGATATTACTGTTTGTGCATTTACAATATTCATTGATTTTTGCCATTGAAAAACGTCCAGAAATGTTTGAAGCTACTGACTGAATGAAAGGAGCTGGCATCTCACTCTCTTTGAATCTTCTTTATCATGCTAGGATTAGCAGGAAAAAGCAAAAAATTTCAGAATTGCACCTTGCAATGTGGAGATATTAATGTTTGTGCATTTACAATATTCATTGATTTTTGCCATTGAAAAACATCATGTTATTCATATACCAGAAATGTTTGAAGCTACTGACTGAATGAAAGGAGCTAGCATCTCACTCTCTTTGAATCTTCTTTATCATGCTAGGATTAGCAGGAAAAAGCAAAAAATTTCAGAATTGCACCTTGCAATGTGGAGATATTACTGTTTGTGCATTTACAATATTCATTGATTTTTGCCATTGAAAAACGTCCAGAAATGTTTGAAGCTACTGACTGAATGAAAGGAGCTGGCATCTCACTCTCTTTGAATCTTCTTTATCATGCTAGGATTAGCAGGAAAAAGCAAAAAATTTCAGAATTGCACCTTGCAATGTGGAGATATTACTGTTTGTGCATTTACAATATTCATTGATTTTTGCCATTGAAAAACGTCCAGAAATGTTTGAAGCTACTGACTGAATGAAAGGAGCTGGCATCTCACTCTCTTTGAATCTTCTTTATCATGCTAGGATTAGCAGGAAAAAGCAAAAAATTTCAGAATTGCACCTTGCAATGTGGAGATATTACTGTTTGTGCATTTACAAAATTCATTGATTTTTGCCATTGAAAAACATCATGTTATTCATATACCAGAAATGTTTGAAGCTACTGACTGAATGAAAGGAGCTAGCATCTCACTCTCTTTGAATCTTCTTTATCATGCTAGGATTAGCAGGAAAAAGCAAAAAATTTCAGAATTGCACCTTGCAATGTGGAGATATTACTGTTTGTGCATTTACAATATTCATTGATTTTTGCCATTGAAAAACATCATGTTATTCATATACCAGAAATGTTTGAAGCTACTGACTGAATGAAAGAAGCTGGCATCTCACTCTCTTTGAATCTTCTTTATCATGCTAAGAGGAGCAGGAAAAAGCAAAAAATTTCAGAATTGCACCTTGCAATGTGGAGATATTACTGTTTGTGCATTTACAATATTCATTGATTTTTGCCATTGAAAAACGTCCAGAAATGTTTGAAGCTACTGACTGAATGAAAGAAGCTGGCATCTCACTCTCTTTGAATCTTCTTTATCATGCTAGGATTAGCAGGAAAAAGCAAAAAATTTCAGAATTGCACCTTGCAATGTGGAGATATTACTGTTTGTGCATTTACAATATTCATTGATTTTTGCCATTGAAAAACTTCATGTTATTCATATACCAGAAATGTTTGAAGCTACTGACTGAATGAAAGGAGCTGGCATCTCACTCTCTTTGAATCTTCTTTATCATGCTAAGAGGAGCAGGAAAAAGCAAAAAATTTCAGAATTGCACCTTGCAATGTGGAGATATTACTGTTTGTGCATTTACAATATTCATTGATTTTTGCCATTGAAAAACGTCCAGAAATGTTTGAAGCTACTGACTGAATGAAAGGAGCTGGCATCTCACTCTCTTTGAATCTTCTTTATCATGCTAGGATTAGCAGGAAAAAGCAAAAAATTTCAGAATTGCACCTTGCAATGTGGATATATTACTGTTTGTGCATTTACAATATTCATTGATTTTTGCCATTGAAAAACGTCCAGAAATGTTTGAAGCTACTGACTGAATGAAAGGAGCTGGCATCTCACTCTCTTTGAATCTTCTTTATCATGCTAGGATTAGCAGGAAAAAGCAAAAAATTTCAGAATTGCACCTTGCAATGTGGAGATATTACTGTTTGTGCATTTACAATATTCATTGATTTTTGCCATTGAAAAACATCCAGAAATGTTTGAAGCTACTGATTGAATGAAAGGAGCTGGCATCTCACTCTCTTTGAATCTTCTTTATGATGCTAGGAGGAGCAGGAAAAAGAAAAACATTTCAGAATTGCACCTTGCAATGTGGAGATATTACTGTTTGTGCATTTACAATATTCATTGATTTTTGCCATTGAAAAACGTCCAGAAATGTTTGAAGCTACTGACTGAATGAAAGGAGCTGGCATCTCACTCTCTTTGAATCTTCTTTATCATGCTAGGATTAGCATGAAAAAGCAAAAAATTTCAGAATTGCACCTTGCAATGTGGAGATATTACTGTTTGTGCATTTACAATATTCATTGATTTTTGCCTTTGAAAAACGTCCAGAAATGTTTGAAGCTACTGACTGAATGAAAGGAGCTGGCATTTCACTCTCTTTGAATCTTCTTTATCATGCTAGGATTAGCAGGAAAAAGCAAAAAATTTCAGAATTGCACCTTGCAATGTGGAGATATTACTGTTTGTGCATTTACAATATTCATTGATTTTTGCCATTGAAAAACATCCAGAAATGTTTGAAGCTACTGATTGAATGAAAGGAGCTGGCATCTCACTCTCTTTGAATCTTCTTTATCATGCTAGGATTAGCAGGAAAAAGCAAAAAATTTCAGAATTGCACCTTGCAATGTGGAGATATTACTGTTTGTGCATTTACAATATTCATTGATTTTTGCCATTGAAAAACGTCCAGAAATGTTTGAAGCTACTGACTGAATGAAAGGAGCTGGCATCTCACTCTCTTTGAATCTTCTTTATCATGCTAGGATTAGCAGGAAAAAGCAAAAAATTTCAGAATTGCACCTTGCAATGTGGAGATATTAATGTTTGTGCATTTACAATATTCATTGATTTTTGCCATTGAAAAACATCATGTTATTCATATACCAGAAATGTTTGAAGCTACTGACTGAATGAAAGGAGCTAGCATCTCACTCTCTTTGAATCTTCTTTATCATGCTAGGATTAGCAGGAAAAAGCAAAAAATTTCAGAATTGCACCTTGCAATGTGGAGATATTACTGTTTGTGCATTTACAATATTCATTGATTTTTGCCATTGAAAAACGTCCAGAAATGTTTGAAGCTACTGACTGAATGAAAGGAGCTGGCATCTCACTCTCTTTGAATCTTCTTTATCATGCTAGGATTAGCAGGAAAAAGCAAAAAATTTCAGAATTGCACCTTGCAATGTGGAGATATTACTGTTTGTGCATTTACAATATTCATTGATTTTTGCCATTGAAAAACGTCCAGAAATGTTTGAAGCTACTGACTGAATGAAAGGAGCTGGCATCTCACTCTCTTTGAATCTTCTTTATCATGCTAGGATTAGCAGGAAAAAGCAAAAAATTTCAGAATTGCACCTTGCAATGTGGAGATATTACTGTTTGTGCATTTACAAAATTCATTGATTTTTGCCATTGAAAAACATCATGTTATTCATATAACAGAAATGTTTGAAGCTACTGACTGAATGAAAGGAGCTAGCATCTCACTCTCTTTGAATCTTCTTTATCATGCTAGGATTAGCAGGAAAAAGCAAAAAATTTCAGAATTGCACCTTGCAATGTGGAGATATTACTGTTTGTGCATTTACAATATTCATTGATTTTTGCCATTGAAAAACATCATGTTATTCATATACCAGAAATGTTTGAAGCTACTGACTGAATGAAAGAAGCTGGCATCTCACTCTCTTTGAATCTTCTTTATCATGCTAAGAGGAGCAGGAAAAAGCAAAAAATTTCAGAATTGCACCTTGCAATGTGGAGATATTACTGTTTGTGCATTTACAATATTCATTGATTTTTGCCATTGAAAAACGTCCAGAAATGTTTGAAGCTACTGACTGAATGAAAGAAGCTGGCATCTCACTCTCTTTGAATCTTCTTTATCATGCTAGGATTAGCAGGAAAAAGCAAAAAATTTCAGAATTGCACCTTGCAATGTGGAGATATTACTGTTTGTGCATTTACAATATTCATTGATTTTTGCCATTGAAAAACATCATGTTATTCATATACCAGAAATGTTTGAAGCTACTGACTGAATGAAAGGAGCTGGCATCTCACTCTCTTTGAATCTTCTTTATCATGCTAAGAGGAGCAGGAAAAAGCAAAAAATTTCAGAATTGCACCTTGCAATGTGGAGATATTACTGTTTGTGCATTTACAATATTCATTGATTTTTGCCATTGAAAAACGTCCAGAAATGTTTGAAGCTACTGACTGAATGAAAGGAGCTGGCATCTCACTCTCTTTGAATCTTCTTTATCATGCTAGGATTAGCAGGAAAAAGCAAAAAATTTCAGAATTGCACCTTGCAATGTGGATATATTACTGTTTGTGCATTTACAATATTCATTGATTTTTGCCATTGAAAAACGTCCAGAAATGTTTGAAGCTACTGACTGAATGAAAGGAGCTGGCATCTCACTCTCTTTGAATCTTCTTTATCATGCTAGGATTAGCAGGAAAAAGCAAAAAATTTCAGAATTGCACCTTGCAATGTGGAGATATTACTGTTTGTACATTTACAATATTCATTGATTTTGCCATTGAAAAACGTCCAGAAATGTTTGAAGCTACTGACTGAATGAAAGGAGCTGGCATCTCACTCTCTTTGAATCTTCTTTATAATGCTAGGATTAGCAGGAAAAAGCAAAAAATTTCAGAATTGCACCTTGCAATGTGGAGATATTACTGTTTGTGCATTTACAATATTCATTGATTTTTGCCATTGAAAAACGTCCAGAAATGTTTGAAGCTACTGACTGAATGAAAGGAGCTGGCATCTCACTCTCTTTGAATCTTCTTTATCATGCTAGGATTAGCAGGAAAAAGCAAAAAATTTCAGAATTGCACCTTGCAATGTGGAGATATTACTGTTTGTGCATTTACAATATTCATTGATTTTTGCCATTGAAAAACGTCCAGAAATGTTTGAAGCTACTGACTGAATGAAAGGAGCTGGCATCTCACTCTCTTTGAATCTTCTTTATCATGCTAGGATTAGCAGGAAAAAGCAAAAAATTTCAGAATTGCACCTTGCAATGTGGAGATATTACTGTTTGTGCATTTACAATATTCATTGATTTTTGCCATTGAAAAACGTCCAGAAATGTTTGAAGCTACTGACTGAATGAAAGGAGCTGGCATCTCACTCTCTTTGAATCTTTTTTATCATGCTAGGATTAGCAGGAAAAAGCAAAAAATTTCAGAATTGCACCTTGCAATGTGGAGATATTACTGTTTGTGTATTTACAATATTCATTAATTTTTGCCATTGAAAAACATCATGTTATTCATATACCAAAAATGTTTGAAGCTACTGACTGAATGAAAAGAGCTGGCATCTCACTCTCTTTGAATCTTCTTTATCATGCTAGGAGGAGCAGGAAAAAGCAAAACATTTCAGAATTGCACCTTGCAATGTGGAGATATTACTGTTTGTGCATTTACAATATTCATTGATTTTTGCCATTGAAAAACGTCCAGAAATGTTTGAAGCTACTGACTGAATGAAAGGAGCTGGCATCTCACTCTCTTTGAATCTTCTTTATCATGCTAGGATTAGCATGAAAAAGCAAAAAATTTCAGAATTGCACCTTGCAATGTGGAGATATTACTGTTTGTGCATTTACAATATTCATTGATTTTTGCCTTTGAAAAACGTCCAGAAATGTTTGAAGCTACTGACTGAATGAAAGGAGCTGGCATTTCACTCTCTTTGAATCTTCTTTATCATGCTAGGATTAGCAGGAAAAAGCAAAAAATTTCAGAATTGCACCTTGCAATGTGGAGATATTACTGTTTGTGCATTTACAATATTCATTGATTTTTGCCATTGAAAAACATCCAGAAATGTTTGAAGCTACTGATTGAATGAAAGGAGCTGGCATCTCACTCTCTTTGAATCTTCTTTATCATGCTAGGATTAGCAGGAAAAAGCAAACAATTTCAGAATTGCACCTTGCAATGTGGAGATATTACTGTTTGTGCATTTACAATATTCATTGATTTTTGCCATTGAAAAACGTCCAGAAATGTTTGAAGCTACTGACTGAATGAAAGGAGCTGGCATCTCACTCTCTTTGAATCTTCTTTATCATGCTAGGATTAGCAGGAAAAAGCAAAAAATTTCAGAATTGCACCTTGCAATGTGGAGATATTACTGTTTGTGCATTTACAATATTCATTGATTTTTGCCATTGAAAAACATCATGTTATTCATATACCAGAAATGTTTGAAGCTACTGACTGAATGAAAGGAGCTAGCATCTCACTCTCTTTGAATCTTCTTTATCATGCTAGGATTAGCAGGAAAAAGCAAAAAATTTCAGAATTGCACCTTGCAATGTGGAGATATTACTGTTTGTGCATTTACAATATTCATTGATTTTTGCCATTGAAAAACGTCCAGAAATGTTTGAAGCTACTGACTGAATGAAAGGAGCTGGCATCTCACTCTCTTTGAATCTTCTTTATCATGCTAGGATTAGCAGGAAAAAGCAAAAAATTTCAGAATTGCACCTTGCAATGTGGAGATATTACTGTTTGTGCATTTACAATATTCATTGATTTTTGCCATTGAAAAACGTCCAGAAATGTTTGAAGCTACTGACTGAATGAAAGGAGCTGGCATCTCACTCTCTTTGAATCTTCTTTATCATGCTAGGATTAGCAGGAAAAAGCAAAAAATTTCAGAATTGCACCTTGCAATGTGGAGATATTACTGTTTGTGCATTTACAAAATTCATTGATTTTTGCCATTGAAAAACATCATGTTATTCATATACCAGAAATGTTTGAAGCTACTGACTGAATGAAAGGAGCTAGCATCTCACTCTCTTTGAATCTTCTTTATCATGCTAGGATTAGCAGGAAAAAGCAAAAAATTTCAGAATTGCACCTTGCAATGTGGAGATATTACTGTTTGTGCATTTACAATATTCATTGATTTTTGCCATTGAAAAACGTCCAGAAATGTTTGAAGCTACTGACTGAATGAAAGGAGCTGGCATCTCACTCTCTTTGAATCTTCTTTATCATGCTAGGATTAGCAGGAAAAAGCAAAAAATTTCAGAATTGCACCTTGCAATGTGGAGATATTACTGTTTGTGCATTTACAATATTCATTGATTTTTGCCATTGAAAAACGTCCAGAAATGTTTGAAGCTACTGACTGAATGAAAGGAGCTGGCATCTCACTCTCTTTGAATCTTCTTTATCATGCTAGGATTAGCAGGAAAAAGCAAAAAATTTCAGAATTGCACCTTGCAATGTGGAGATATTACTGTTTGTGCATTTACAATATTCATTGATTTTTGCCATTGAATAACGTCCAGAAATGTTTGAAGCTACTGACTGAATGAAAGGAGCTGGCATCTCACGCTCTTTGAATCTTCTTTATCATGCTAGGATTAGCAGGAAAAAGCAAAAAATTTCAGAATTGCACCTTGCAATGCGGAGAAATTACTGTTTGTGCATTTACAATATTCATTGATTTTTGCCATTGAAAAACATCATGTTATTCATATACCAGAAATATTTGAAGCTACTGACTGAATGAAAGGAGCTGGCATCTCACTCTCTTTGAATCTTCTTTATCATGCTAGGATTAGCAGGAAAAAGCAAAAAATTTCAGAATTGCACCTTGCAATGTGGAGATATTACTGTTTGTGCATTTACAATATTCATTGATTTTTGCCATTGAAAAACGTCCAGAAATGTTTGAAGCTACTGACTGAATGAAAGGAGCTGGCATCTCACTCTCTTTGAATCTTCTTTATCATGCTAGGATTAGCAGGAAAAAGCAAAAAATTTCAGAATTGCACCTTGCAATGTGGAGATATTACTGTTTGTGCATTTACAATATTCATTGATTTTTGCCATTGAAAAACATCATGTTATTCATATACCAGAAATGTTTGAAGCTACTGACTGAATGAAAGAAGCTGGCATCTCACTCTCTTTGAATCTTCTTTATCATGCTAAGAGGAGCAGGAAAAAGCAAAAAATTTCAGAATTGCACCTTGCAATGTGGAGATATTACTGTTTGTGCATTTACAATATTCATTGATTTTTGCCATTGAAAAACGTCCAGAAATGTTTGAAGCTACTGACTGAATGAAAGAAGCTAGCATCTCACTCTCTTTGAATCTTCTTTATCATGCTAGGATTAGCAGGAAAAAGCAAGAAATTTCAGAATTGCACCTTGCAATGTGGAGATATTACTGTTTGTGCATTTACAATATTCATTGATTTTTGCCATTGAAAAACGTCCAGAAATGTTTGAAGCTACTGACTGAATGAAAGGAGCTGGCATCTCACTCTCTTTGAATCTTCTTTATCATGCTGGGATTAGCAGGAAAAAGCAAAAAATTTCAGAATTGCACCTTGCAATGTGGAGATATTACTGTTTGTGCATTTACAATATTCATTGATTTTTGCCATTGAAAAACGTCCAGAAATGTTTGAAGCTACTGACTGAATGAAAGGAGCTGGCATCTCACTCTCTTTGAATCTTCTTTATCATGCTAGGATTAGCAGGAAAAAGCAAAAAATTTCAGAATTGCACCTTGCAATGTGGAGATATTACTGTTTGTGCATTTACAATATTCATTGATTTTTGCCATTGAAAAACATCATGTTATTCATATACCAGAAATGTTTGAAGCTACTGACTGAATGAAAGAAGCTGGCATCTCACTCTCTTTGAATCTTCTTTATCATGCTAAGAGGAGCAGGAAAAAGCAAAAAATTTCAGAATTGCACCTTGCAATGTGGAGATATTACTGTTTGTGCATTTACAATATTCATTGATTTTTGCCATTGAAAAACGTCCAGAAATGTTTGAAGCTACTGACTGAATGAAAGAAGCTGGCATCTCACTCTCTTTGAATCTTCTTTATCATGCTAGGATTAGCAGGAAAAAGCAAAAAATTTCAGAATTGCACCTTGCAATGTGGAGATATTACTGTTTGTGCATTTACAATATTCATTGATTTTTGCCATTGAAAAACGTCCAGAAATGTTTGAAGCTACTGACTGAATGAAAGGAGCTGGCATTTCACTCTCTTTGAATCTTCTTTATCATGCTAGGATTAGCAGGAAAAAGCAAAAAATTTCAGAATTGCACCTTGCAATGTGGAGATATTACTGTTTGTGCATTTACAATATTCATTGATTTTTGCCATTGAAAAACATCCAGAAATGTTTGAAGCTACTGATTGAATGAAAGGAGCTGGCATCTCACTCTCTTTGAATCTTCTTTATCATGCTAGGATTAGCAGGAAAAAGCAAAAAATTTCAGAATTGCACCTTGCAATGTGGAGATATTACTGTTTGTGCATTTACAATATTCATTGATTTTTGCCACTGAAAAACGTCCAGAAATGTTTGAAGCTACTGACTGAATGAAAGGAGCTGGCATCTCACTCTCTTTGAATCTTCTTTATCATGCTAGGATTAGCAGGAAAAAGCAAAAAATTTCAGAATTGCACCTTGCAATGTGGAGATATTACTGTTTGTGCATTTACAATATTCATTGATTTTTGCCATTGAAAAACATCATGTTATTCATATACCAGAAATGTTTGAAGCTACTGACTGAATGAAAGGAGCCAGCATCTCACTCTCTTTGAATCTTCTTTATCATGCTAGGATTAGCAGGAAAAAGCAAAAAATTTCAGAATTGCACCTTGCAATGTGGAGATATTACTGTTTGTGCATTTACAATATTCATTGATTTTTGCCATTGAAAAACGTCCAGAAATGTTTGAAGCTACTGACTGAATGAAAGGAGCTGGCATCTCACTCTCTTTGAATCTTCTTTATCATGCTAGGATTAGCAGGAAAAAGCAAAAAATTTCAGAATTGCACCTTGCAATGTGGAGATATTACTGTTTGTGCATTTACAATATTCATTGATTTTTGCCATTGAAAAACGTCCAGAAATGTTTGAAGCTACTGACTGAATGAAAGGAGCTGGCATCTCACTCTCTTTGAATCTTCTTTATCATGCTAGGATTAGCAGGAAAAAGCAAAAAATTTCAGAATTGCACCTTGCAATGTGGAGATATTACTGTTTGTGCATTTACAATATTCATTGATTTTTGCCATTGAAAAACGTCCAGAAATGTTTGAAGCTACTGACTGAATGAAAGGAGCTGGCATCTCACTCTCTTTGAATCTTCTTTATCATGCTAGGATTAGCAGGAAAAAGCAAAAAATTTCAGAATTTCACCTTGCAATGTGGAGATATTACTGTTTGTGCATTTACAATATTCATTGATTTTTGCCATTGAATAACGTCCAGAAATGTTTGAAGCTACTGACTGAATGAAAGGAGCTGGCATCTCACGCTCTTTGAATCTTCTTTATCATGCTAGGATTAGCAGGAAAAAGCAAAAAATTTCAGAATTGCACCTTGCAATGCGGAGAAATTACTGTTTGTGCATTTACAATATTCATTGATTTTTGCCATTGAAAAACATCATGTTATTCATATACCAGAAATGTTTGAAGCTACTGACTGAATGAAAGGAGCTGGCATCTCACTCTCTTTGAATCTTCTTTATCATGCTAGGATTAGCAGGAAAAAGCAAAAAATTTCAGAATTGCACCTTGCAATGTGGAGATATTACTGTTTGTGCATTTACAATATTCATTGATTTTTGCCATTGAAAAACGTCCAGAAATGTTTGAAGCTACTGACTGAATGAAAGGAGCTGGCATCTCACTCTCTTTGAATCTTCTTTATCATGCTAGGATTAGCAGGAAAAAGCAAAAAATTTCAGAATTGCACCTTGCAATGTGGAGATGTTACTGTTTGTGCATTTACAATATTCATTGATTTTTGCCATTGAAAAACATCATGTTATTCATATACCAGAAATGTTTGAAGCTCCTGACTGAATGAAAGAAGCTGGCATCTCACTCTCTTTGAATCTTCTTTATCATGCTAAGAGGAGCAGGAAAAAGCAAAAAATTTCAGAATTGCACCTTGCAATGTGGAGATATTACTGTTTGTGCATTTACAATATTCATTGATTTTTGCCATTGAAAAACGTCCAGAAATGTTTGAAGCTACTGACTGAATGAAAGAAGCTGGCATCTCACTCTCTTTGAATCTTCTTTATCATGCTAGGATTAGCAGGAAAAAGCAAAAAATTTCAGAATTGCACCTTGCAATGTGGAGATATTACTGTTTGTGCATTTACAATATTCATTGATTTTTGCCATTGAAAAACGTCCAGAAATGTTTGAAGCTACTGACTGAATGAAAGGAGCTGGCATCTCACTCTCTTTGAATCTTCTTTATCATGCTGGGATTAGCAGGAAAAAGCAAAAAATTTCAGAATTGCACCTTGCAATGTGGAGATATTACTGTTTGTGCATTTACAATATTCATTGATTTTTGCCATTGAAAAACGTCCAGAAATGTTTGAAGCTACTGACTGAATGAAAGGAGCTGGCATCTCACTCTCTTTGAATCTTCTTTATCATGCTAGGATTAGCAGGAAAAAGCAAAAAATTTCAGAATTGCACCTTGCAATGTGGAGATATTACTGTTTGTGCATTTACAATATTCATTGATTTTTGCCATTGAAAAACATCATGTTATTCATATACCAGAAATGTTTGAAGCTACTGACTGAATGAAAGAAGCTGGCATCTCACTCTCTTTGAATCTTCTTTATCATGCTAAGAGGAGCAGGAAAAAGCAAAAAATTTCAAAATTGCACCTTGCAATGTGGAGATATTACTGTTTGTGCATTTACAATATTCATTGATTTTTGCCATTGAAAAACGTCCAGAAATGTTTGAAGCTACTGACTGAATGAAAGAAGCTGGCATCTCACTCTCTTTGAATCTTCTTTATCATGCTAGGATTAGCAGGAAAAAGCAAAAAATTTCAGAATTGCACCTTGCAATGTGGAGATATTACTGTTTGTGCATTTACAATATTCATTGATTTTTGCCATTGAAAAACGTCCAGAAATGTTTGAAGCTACTGACTGAATGAAAGGAGCTGGCATCTCACTCTCTTTGAATCTTCTTTATCATGCTGGGATTAGCAGGAAAAAGCAAAAAATTTCAGAATTGCACCTTGCAATGTGGAGATATTACTGTTTGTGCATTTACAATATTCATTGATTTTTGCCATTGAAAAACGTCCAGAAATGTTTGAAGCTACTGACTGAATGAAAGGAGCTGGCATCTCACTCTCTTTGAATCTTCTTTATCATGCTAGGATTAGCAGGAAAAAGCAAAAAATTTCAGAATTGCACCTTGCAATGTGGAGATATTACTGTTTGTGCATTTACAATATTCATTGATTTTTGCCATTGAAAAACATCATGCTATTCATATACCAGAAATGTTTGAAGCTACTGACTGAATGAAAGGAGCTGGCATCTCACTCTCTTTGAATCTTCTTTATCATGCTAGGATTAGCAGGAAAAAGCAAAAAATTTCAGAATTGCACCTTGCAATGTGGAGATATTACTGTTTGTGCATTTACAATATTCATTGATTTTTGCCATTGAAAAACGTCCAGAAATGTTTGAAGCTACTGACTGAATGAAAGGAGCTGGCATCTCACTCTCTTTGAATCTTCTTTATCATGCTAGGATTAGCAGGAAAAAGCAAAAAATTTCAGAATTGCACCTTGCAATGTGGAGATATTACTGTTTGTGCATTTACAATATTCATTGATTTTTGTCATTGAAAAACGTCCAGAAATGTTTGAAGCTACTGACTGAATGAAAGGAGCTGGCATCTCACTCTCTTTGAATCTTCTTTATCATGCTAGGATTAGCAGGAAAAAGCAAAAAATTTCAGAATTGCACCTTGCAATGTGGAGATATTACTGTTTGTGCATTTACAATATTCATTGATTTTTGCCATTGAAAAACATCATGTTATTCATATACCAGAAATGTTTGAAGCTACTGACTGAATGAAAGGAGCTGGCATCTCACTCTCTTTGAATCTTCTTTATCATGCTAGGATTAGCAGGAAAAAGCAAAAAATTTCAGAATTGCACCTTGCAATGTGGAGATATTACTGTTTGTGCATTTACAATATTCATTGATTTTTGCCATTGAAAAACGTCCAGAAATGTTTGAAGCTACTGACTGAATGAAAGGAGCTGGCATCTCACTCTCTTTGAATCTTCTTTATCATGCTAGGATTAGCAGGAAAAAGCAAAAAATTTCAGAATTGCACCTTGCAATGTGGAGATATTACTGTTTGTGCATTTACAATATTCACTGATTTTTGCCATTGAAAAACATCATGTTATTCATATACCAGAAATGTTTGAAGCTACTGACTGAATGAAAGAAGCTGGCATCTCACTCTCTTTGAATCTTCTTTATCATGCTAAGAGGAGCAGGAAAAAGCAAAAAATTTCAGAATTGCACCTTGCAATGTGGAGATATTACTGTTTGTGCATTTACAATATTCATTGATTTTTGCCATTGAAAAACGTCCAGAAATGTTTGAAGCTACTGACTGAATGAAAGGAGCTGGCATCTCACTCTCTTTGAATCTTCTTTATCATGCTAGGATTAGCAGGAAAAAGCAAAAAATTTCAGAATTGCACCTTGCAATGTGGAGATATTACTGTTTGTGCATTTACAATATTCATTGATTTTTGCCATTGAAAAACGTCCAGAAATGTTTGAAGCTACTGACTGAATGAAAGGAGCTGGCATCTCACTCTCTTTGAATCTTCTTTATCATGCTGGGATTAGCAGGAAAAAGCAAAAAATTTCAGAATTGCACCTTGCAATGTGGAGATATTACTGTTTGTGCATTTACAATATTCATTGATTTTTGCCATTGAAAAACGTCCAGAAATGTTTGAAGCTACTGACTGAATGAAAGGAGCTGGCATCTCACTCTCTTTGAATCTTCTTTATCATGCTAGGATTAGCAGGAAAAAGCAAAAAATTTCAGAATTGCACCTTGCAATGTGGAGATATTACTGTTTGTGCATTTACAATATTCATTGATTTTTGCCATTGAAAAACATCATGTTATTCATATACCAGAAATGTTTGAAGCTACTGACTGAATGAAAGAAGCTGGCATCTCACTCTCTTTGAATCTTCTTTATCATGCTAAGAGGAGCAGGAAAAAGCAAAAAATTTCAGAATTGCACCTTGCAATGTGGAGATATTACTGTTTGTGCATTTACAATATTCATTGATTTTTGCCATTGAAAAACGTCCAGAAATGTTTGAAGCTACTGACTGAATGAAAGAAGCTGGCATCTCACTCTCTTTGAATCTTCTTTATCATGCTAGGATTAGCAGGAAAAAGCAAAAAATTTCAGAATTGCACCTTGCAATGTGGAGATATTACTGTTTGTGCATTTACAATATTCATTGATTTTTGCCATTGAAAAACGTCCAGAAATGTTTGAAGCTACTGACTGAATGAAAGGAGCTGGCATCTCACTCTCTTTGAATCTTCTTTATCATGCTGGGATTAGCAGGAAAAAGCAAAAAATTTCAGAATTGCACCTTGCAATGTGGAGATATTACTGTTTGTGCATTTACAATATTCATTGATTTTTGCCATTGAAAAACGTCCAGAAATGTTTGAAGCTACTGACTGAATGAAAGGAGCTGGCATCTCACTCTCTTTGAATCTTCTTTATCATGCTAGGATTAGCAGGAAAAAGCAAAAAATTTCAGAATTGCACCTTGCAATGTGGAGATATTACTGTTTGTGCATTTACAATATTCATTGATTTTTGTTATTGAAAAACGTCCAGAAATGTTTGAAGCTACTGACTGAATGAAAGGAGCTGGCATCTCACTCTCTTTGAATCTTCTTTATCATGCTAGGATTAGCAGGAAAAAGCAAAAAATTTCAGAATTGCACCTTGCAATGTGGAGATATTACTGTTTGTGCATTTACAATATTCATTGATTTTTGCCATTGAAAAACGTCCAGAAATGTTTGAAGCTACTGACTGAATGAAAGGAGCTGGCATCTCACTCTCTTTGAATCTTCTTTATCATGCTAGGATTAGCAGGAAAAAGCAAAAAATTTCAGAATTGCACCTTGCAATGTGGAGATATTACTGTTTGTGCATTTACAATATTCATTGATTTTTGCCATTGAAAAACGTCCAGAAATGTTTGAAGCTACTGACTGAATGAAAGGAGCTGGCATCTCACTCTCTTTGAATCTTCTTTATCATGCTAGGATTAGCAGGAAAAAGCAAAAAATTTCAGAATTGCACCTTGCAATGTGGAGATATTACTGTTTGTGCATTTACAATATTCATTGATTTTTGTCATTGAAAAACGTCCAGAAATGTTTGAAGCTACTGACTGAATGAAAGGAGCTGGCATCTCACTCTCTTTGAATCTTCTTTATCATGCTAGGATTAGCAGGAAAAAGCAAAAAATTTCAGAATTGCACCTTGCAATGTGGAGATATTACTGTTTGTTCATTTACAATATTCATTGATTTTTGCCATTGAAAAACGTCCAGAAATGTTTGAAGCTACTGACTGAATGAAAGGAGCTGGCATCTCACTCTCTTTGAATCTTCTTTATCATGCTAGGATTAGCAGGAAAAAGCAAAAAATTTCAGAATTGCACCTTGCAATGTGGAGATATTACTGTTTGTGCATTTACAATATTCATTGATTTTTGCCATTGAAAAACATCATGTTATTCATATACCAGAAATGTTTGAAGCTACTGACTGAATGAAAGAAGCTGGCATCTCACTCTCTTTGAATTTTCTTTATCATGCTAAGAGGAGCAGGAAAAAGCAAAAAATTTCAGAATTGCACCTTGCAATGTGGAGATATTACTGTTTGTGCATTTACAATATTCATTGATTTTTGCCATTGAAAAACGTCCAGAAATGTTTGAAGCTACTGACTGAATGAAAGAAGCTGGCATCTCACTCTCTTTGAATCTTCTTTATCATGCTAGGATTAGCAGGAAAAAGCAAAAAATTTCAGAATTGCACCTTGCAATGTGGAGATATTACTGTTTGTGCATTTACAATATTCATTGATTTTTGCCATTGAAAAACGTCCAGAAATGTTTGAAGCTACTGACTGAATGAAAGGAGCTGGCATCTCACTCTCTTTGAATCTTCTTTATCATGCTGGGATTAGCAGGAAAAAGCAAAAAAATTCAGAATTGCACCTTGCAATGTGGAGATATTACTGTTTGTGCATTTACAATATTCATTGATTTTTGCCATTGAAAAACGTCCAGAAATGTTTGAAGCTACTGACTGAATGAAAGGAGCTGGCATCTCAGTCTCTTTGAATCTTCTTTATCATGCTAGGATTAGCAGGAAAAAGCAAAAAATTTCAGAATTGCACCTTGCAATGTGGAGATATTACTGTTTGTGCATTTACAATATTCATTGATTTTTGTTATTGAAAAACGTCCAGAAATGTTTGAAGCTACTGACTGAATGAAAGGAGCTGGCATCTCACTCTCTTTGAATCTTCTTTATCATGCTAGGATTAGCAGGAAAAAGCAAAAAATTTCAGAATTGCACCTTGCAATGTGGAGATATTACTGTTTGTGCATTTACAATATTCATTGATTTTTGCCATTGAAAAAACGTCCAGAAATGTTTGAAGCTACTGACTGAATGAAAGGAGCTGGCATCTCACTCTCTTTGAATCTTCTTTATCATACTAGGATTAGCAGGAAAAAGCAAAAAATTTCAGAATTGCACCTTGCAATGCGGAGAAATTACTGTTTGTGCATTTACAATATTCATTGATTTTTGCCATTGAAAAACATCATGTTATTCATATACCAGAAATGTTTGAAGCTACTGACTGAATGAAAGGAGCTGGCATCTCACTCTCTTTGAATCTTCTTTATCATGCTAGGATTAGCAGGAAAAAGCAAAAAATTTCAGAATTGCACCTTGCAATGTGGAGATATTACTGTTTGTGCATTTACAATATTCATTGATTTTTGTCATTGAAAAACGTCCAGAAATGTTTGAAGCTACTGACTGAATGAAAGGAGCTGGCATCTCACTCTCTTTGAATCTTCTTTATCATGCTAGGATTAGCAGGAAAAAGCAAAAAATTTCAGAATTGCACCTTGCAATGTGGAGATATTACTGTTTGTGCATTTACAATATTCATTGATTTTTGTCATTGAAAAACGTCCAGAAATGTTTGAAGCTACTGACTGAATGAAAGGAGCTGGCATCTCACTCTCTTTGAATCTTCTTTATCATGCTAGGATTAGCAGGAAAAAGCAAAAAATTTCAGAATTGCACCTTGCAATGTGGAGATATTACTGTTTGTGCATTTACAATATTCATTGATTTTTGCCATTGAAAAACGTCCAGAAATGTTTGAAGCTACTGACTGAATGAAAGGAGCTGGCATCTCACTCTCTTTGAATCTTCTTTATCATGCTAGGATTAGCAGGAAAAAGCAAAAAATTTCAGAATTGCACCCTGCAATGTGGAGATATTACTGTTTGTGCATTTACAATATTCATTGATTTTTGTTATTGAAAAATGTCCAGAAATGTTTGAAGCTACTGACTGAATGAAAGGAGCTGGCATCTCACTCTCTTTGAATCTTCTTTATCATGCTAGGATTAGCAGGAAAAAGCAAAAAATTTCAGAATTGCAGCTTGCAATGTGGAGATATTACTGTTTGTGCATTTACAATATTCATTGATTTTTGCCATTGAAAAACGTCCAGAAATGTTTGAAGCTACTGACTGAATGAAAGGAGCTGGCATCTCACTCTCTTTGAATCTTCTTTATCATACTAGGATTAGCAGGAAAAAGCAAAAAATTTCAGAATTGCACCTTGCAATGCGGAGAAATTACTGTTTGTGCATTTACAATATTCATTGATTTTTGCCATTGAAAAACATCATGTTATTCATATACCAGAAATGTTTGAAGCTACTGACTGAATGAAAGGAGCTGGCATCTCACTCTCTTTGAATCTTCTTTATCATGCTAGGATTAGCAGGAAAAAGCAAAAAATTTCAGAATTGCACCTTGCAATGTGGAGATATTACTGTTTGTGCATTTACAATATTCATTGATTTTTGCCATTGAAAAACGTCCAGAAATGTTTGAAGCTACTGACTGAATGAAAGGAGCTGGCATCTCACTCTCTTTGAATCTTCTTTATCATGCTAGGATTAGCAGGAAAAAGCAAAAAATTTCAGAATTGCACCTTGCAATGTGGAGATATTACTGTTTGTGCATTTACAATATTCATTGATTTTTGTCATTGAAAAACGTCCAGAAATGTTTGAAGCTACTGACTGAATGAAAGGAGCTGGCATCTCACTCTCTTTGAATCTTCTTTATCATGCTAGGATTAGCAGGAAAAAGCAAAAAATTTCAGAATTGCACCTTGCAATGTGGAGATATTACTGTTTGTGCATTTACAATATTCATTGATTTTTGCCATTGAAAAACGTCCAGAAATGTTTGAAGCTACTGACTGAATGAAAGGAGCTGGCATCTCACTCTCTTTGAATCTTCTTTATCATGCTAGGATTAGCAGGAAAAAGCAAAAAATTTCAGAATTGCACCTTGCAATGTGGAGATATTACTGTTTGTGCATTTACAATATTCATTGATTTTTGCCATTGAAAAACATCATGTTATTCATATACCAGAAATGTTTGAAGCTACTGACTGAATGAAAGAAGCTGGCATCTCACTCTCTTTGAATTTTCTTTATCATGCTAAGAGGAGCAGGAAAAAGCAAAAAATTTCAGAATTGCACCTTGCAATGTGGAGATATTACTGTTTGTGCATTTACAATATTCATTGATTTTTGCCATTGAAAAACGTCCAGAAATGTTTGAAGCTACTGACTGAATGAAAGAAGCTGGCATCTCACTCTCTTTGAATCTTCTTTATCATGCTAGGATTAGCAGGAAAAAGCAAAAAATTTCAGAATTGCACCTTGCAATGTGGAGATATTACTGTTTGTGCATTTACAATATTCATTGATTTTTGCCATTGAAAAACGTCCAGAAATGTTTGAAGCTACTGACTGAATGAAAGGAGCTGGCATCTCACTCTCTTTGAATCTTCTTTATCATGCTGGGATTAGCAGGAAAAAGCAAAAAAATTCAGAATTGCACCTTGCAATGTGGAGATATTACTGTTTGTGCATTTACAATATTCATTGATTTTTGCCATTGAAAAACGTCCAGAAATGTTTGAAGCTACTGACTGAATGAAAGGAGCTGGCATCTCAGTCTCTTTGAATCTTCTTTATCATGCTAGGATTAGCAGGAAAAAGCAAAAAATTTCAGAATTGCACCTTGCAATGTGGAGATATTACTGTTTGTGCATTTACAATATTCATTGATTTTTGTTATTGAAAAACGTCCAGAAATGTTTGAAGCTACTGACTGAATGAAAGGAGCTGGCATCTCACTCTCTTTGAATCTTCTTTATCATGCTAGGATTAGCAGGAAAAAGCAAAAAATTTCAGAATTGCACCTTGCAATGTGGAGATATTACTGTTTGTGCATTTACAATATTCATTGATTTTTGCCATTGAAAAAACGTCCAGAAATGTTTGAAGCTACTGACTGAATGAAAGGAGCTGGCATCTCACTCTCTTTGAATCTTCTTTATCATACTAGGATTAGCAGGAAAAAGCAAAAAATTTCAGAATTGCACCTTGCAATGCGGAGAAATTACTGTTTGTGCATTTACAATATTCATTGATTTTTGCCATTGAAAAACATCATGTTATTCATATACCAGAAATGTTTGAAGCTACTGACTGAATGAAAGGAGCTGGCATCTCACTCTCTTTGAATCTTCTTTATCATGCTAGGATTAGCAGGAAAAAGCAAAAAATTTCAGAATTGCACCTTGCAATGTGGAGATATTACTGTTTGTGCATTTACAATATTCATTGATTTTTGTCATTGAAAAACGTCCAGAAATGTTTGAAGCTACTGACTGAATGAAAGGAGCTGGCATCTCACTCTCTTTGAATCTTCTTTATCATGCTAGGATTAGCAGGAAAAAGCAAAAAATTTCAGAATTGCACCTTGCAATGTGGAGATATTACTGTTTGTGCATTTACAATATTCATTGATTTTTGTCATTGAAAAACGTCCAGAAATGTTTGAAGCTACTGACTGAATGAAAGGAGCTGGCATCTCACTCTCTTTGAATCTTCTTTATCATGCTAGGATTAGCAGGAAAAAGCAAAAAATTTCAGAATTGCACCTTGCAATGTGGAGATATTACTGTTTGTGCATTTACAATATTCATTGATTTTTGCCATTGAAAAACGTCCAGAAATGTTTGAAGCTACTGACTGAATGAAAGGAGCTGGCATCTCACTCTCTTTGAATCTTCTTTATCATGCTAGGATTAGCAGGAAAAAGCAAAAAATTTCAGAATTGCACCCTGCAATGTGGAGATATTACTGTTTGTGCATTTACAATATTCATTGATTTTTGTTATTGAAAAATGTCCAGAAATGTTTGAAGCTACTGACTGAATGAAAGGAGCTGGCATCTCACTCTCTTTGAATCTTCTTTATCATGCTAGGATTAGCAGGAAAAAGCAAAAAATTTCAGAATTGCAGCTTGCAATGTGGAGATATTACTGTTTGTGCATTTACAATATTCATTGATTTTTGCCATTGAAAAACGTCCAGAAATGTTTGAAGCTACTGACTGAATGAAAGGAGCTGGCATCTCACTCTCTTTGAATCTTCTTTATCATACTAGGATTAGCAGGAAAAAGCAAAAAATTTCAGAATTGCACCTTGCAATGCGGAGAAATTACTGTTTGTGCATTTACAATATTCATTGATTTTTGCCATTGAAAAACATCATGTTATTCATATACCAGAAATGTTTGAAGCTACTGACTGAATGAAAGGAGCTGGCATCTCACTCTCTTTGAATCTTCTTTATCATGCTAGGATTAGCAGGAAAAAGCAAAAAATTTCAGAATTGCACCTTGCAATGTGGAGATATTACTGTTTGTGCATTTACAATATTCATTGATTTTTGCCATTGAAAAACGTCCAGAAATGTTTGAAGCTACTGACTGAATGAAAGGAGCTGGCATCTCACTCTCTTTGAATCTTCTTTATCATGCTAGGATTAGCAGGAAAAAGCAAAAAATTTCAGAATTGCACCTTGCAATGTGGAGATATTACTGTTTGTGCATTTACAATATTCATTGATTTTTGTCATTGAAAAACGTCCAGAAATGTTTGAAGCTACTGACTGAATGAAAGGAGCTGGCATCTCACTCTCTTTGAATCTTCTTTATCATGCTAGGATTAGCAGGAAAAAGCAAAAAATTTCAGAATTGCACCTTGCAATGTGGAGATATTACTGTTTGTGCATTTACAATATTCATTGATTTTTGCCATTGAAAAACGTCCAGAAATGTTTGAAGCTACTGACTGAATGAAAGGAGCTGGCATCTCACTCTCTTTGAATCTTCTTTATCATGCTAGGATTAGCAGGAAAAAGCAAAAAATTTCAGAATTGCACCTTGCAATGTGGAGATATTACTGTTTGTGCATTTACAATATTCATTGATTTTTGCCATTGAAAAACGTCCAGAAATGTTTGAAGCTACTGACTGAATGAAAGGAGCTGGCATCTCACTCTCTTTGAATCTTCTTTATCATGCTAGGATTAGCAGGAAAAAGCAAAAAATTTCAGAAATGCACCTTGCAATGTGGAGATATTACTGTTTGTGCATTTACAATATTCATTGATTTTTGTCATTGAAAAACGTCCAGAAATGTTTGAAGCTACTGACTGAATGAAAGGAGCTGGCATCTCACTCTCTTTGAATCTTCTTTATCATGCTAGGATTAGCAGGAAAAAGCAAAAAATTTCAGAATTGCACCTTGCAATGTGGAGATATTACTGTTTGTGCATTTACAATATTCATTGATTTTTGTCATTGAAAAACGTCCAGAAATGTTTGAAGCTACTGACTGAATGAAAGGAGCTGGCATCTCACTCTCTTTGAATCTTCTTTATCATGCTAGGATTAGCAGGAAAAAGCAAAAAATTTCAGAATTGCACCTTGCAATGTGGAGATATTAATGTTTGTGCATTTACAATATTCATTGATTTTTGCCATTGAAAAACATCATGTTATTCATATACCAGAAATGTTTGAAGCTACTGACTGAATGAAAGGAGCTGGCATCTCACTCTCTTTGAATCTTCTTTATCATGCTAGGATTAGCAGGAAAAAGCAAAAAATTTCAGAATTGCACCTTGCAATGTGGAGATATTACTGTTTGTGCATTTACAATATTCATTGATTTTTGCCATTGAAAAACGTCCAGAAATGTTTGAAGCTACTGACTGAATGAAAGGAGCTGGCATCTCACTCTCTTTGAATCTTCTTTATCATGCTAGGATTAGCAGGAAAAAGCAAAAAATTTCAGAATTGCACCTTGCAATGTGGAGATATTACTGTTTGTGCATTTACAATATTCATTGATTTTTGCCATTGAAAAACATCATGTTATTCCTATACCAGAAATGTTTGAAGCTACTGACTGAATGAAAGAAGCTGGCATCTCACTCTCTTTGAATCTTCTTTATCATGCTAAGAGGAGCAGGAAAAAGCAAAAAATTTCAGAATTGCACCTTGCAATGTGGAGATATTACTGTTTGTGCATTTACAATATTCATTGATTTTTGCCATTGAAAAACGTCCAGAAATGTTTGAAGCTACTGACTGAATGAAAGAAGCTGGCATCTCACTCTCTTTGAATCTTCTTTATCATGCTAGGATTAGCAGGAAAAAGCAAAAAATTTCAGAATTGCACCTTGCAATGTGGAGATATTACTGTTTGTGCATTTACAATATTCATTGATTTTTGCCATTGAAAAACGTCCAGAAATGTTTGAAGCTACTGACTGAATGAAAGGAGCTGGCATCTCACTCTCTTTGAATCTTCTTTATCATGCTAGGATTAGCAGGAAAAAGCAAAAAATTTCAGAATTGCACCCTGCAATGTGGAGATATTACTGTTTGTGCATTTACAATATTCATTGATTTTTGTTATTGAAAAATGTCCAGAAATGTTTGAAGCTACTGACTGAATGAAAGGAGCTGGCATCTCACTCTCTTTGAATCTTCTTTATCATGCTAGGATTAGCAGGAAAAAGCAAAAAATTTCAGAATTGCACCTTGCAATGTGGAGATATTACTGTTTGTGCATTTACAATATTCATTGATTTTTGCCATTGAAAAACGTCCAGAAATGTTTGAAGCTACTGACTGAATGAAAGGAGCTGGCATCTCACTCTCTTTGAATCTTCTTTATCATACTAGGATTAGCAGGAAAAAGCAAAAAATTTCAGAATTGCACCTTGCAATGCGGAGAAATTACTGTTTGTGCATTTACAATATTCATTGATTTTTGCCATTGAAAAACATCATGTTATTCATATACCAGAAATGTTTGAAGCTACTGACTGAATGAAAGGAGCTGGCATCTCACTCTCTTTGAATCTTCTTTATCATGCTAGGATTAGCAGGAAAAAGCAAAAAATTTCAGAATTGCACCTTGCAATGTGGAGATATTACTGTTTGTGCATTTACAATATTCATTGATTTTTGCCATTGAAAAACGTCCAGAAATGTTTGAAGCTACTGACTGAATGAAAGGAGCTGGCATCTCACTCTCTTTGAATCTTCTTTATCATGCTAGGATTAGCAGGAAAAAGCAAAAAATTTCAGAATTGCACCTTGCAATGTGGAGATATTACTGTTTGTGCATTTACAATATTCATTGATTTTTGTCATTGAAAAACGTCCAGAAATGTTTGAAGCTACTGACTGAATGAAAGGAGCTGGCATCTCACTCTCTTTGAATCTTCTTTATCATGCTAGGATTAGCAGGAAAAAGCAAAAAATTTCAGAATTGCACCTTGCAATGTGGAGATATTACTGTTTGTGCATTTACAATATTCATTGATTTTTGCCATTGAAAAACGTCCAGAAATGTTTGAAGCTACTGACTGAATGAAAGGAGCTGGCATCTCACTCTCTTTGAATCTTCTTTATCATGCTAGGATTAGCAGGAAAAAGCAAAAAATTTCAGAATTGCACCTTGCAATGCGGAGAAATTACTGTTTGTGCATTTACAATATTCATTGATTTTTGCCATTGAAAAACATCATGTTATTCATATACCAGAAATGTTTGAAGCTACTGACTGAATGAAAGGAGCTGGCATCTCACTCTCTTTGAATCTTCTTTATCATGCTAGGATTAGCAGGAAAAAGCAAAAAATTTCAGAATTGCACCTTGCAATGTGGAGATATTACTGTTTGTGCATTTACAATATTCATTGATTTTTGCCATTGAAAAACATCATGTTATTCATATACCAGAAATGTTTGAAGCTACTGACTGAATGAAAGGAGCTGGCATCTCACTCTCTTTGAATCTTCTTTATCATGCTAAGAGGAGCAGGAAAAAGCAAAAAATTTCAGAATTGCACCTTGCAATGTGGAGATATTACTGTTTGTGCATTTACAATATTCATTGATTTTTGCCATTGAAAAACGTCCAGAAATGTTTGAAGCTACTGACTGAATGAAAGGAGCTGGCATCTCACTCTCTTTGAATCTTCTTTATCATGCTAGGATTAGCAGGAAAAAGCAAAAAATTTCAGAATTGCACCTTGCAATGTGGAGATATTACTGTTTGTGCATTTACAATATTCATTGATTTTTGCCATTGAAAAACTTCCAGAAATGTTTGAAGCTACTGACTGAATGAAAGGAGCTGGCATCTCACTCTCTTTGAATCTTCTTTATCATGCTAGGATTAGCAGGAAAAAGCAAAAAATTTCAGAATTGCACCTTGCAATGTGGAGATATTACTGTTTGTGCATTTACAATATTCATTGATTTTTGCCATTGAAAAACGTCCAGAAATGTTTGAAGCTACTGACTGAATGAAAGGAGCTGGCATCTCACTCTCTTTGAATCTTCTTTATCATGCTAGGATTAGCAGGAATAAGCAAAAAATTTCAGAATTGCACCTTGCAATGTGGAGATATTACTGTTTGTGCATTTACAATATTCATTGATTTTTGCCATTGAAAAACATCATGTTATTCATATACCAGAAATGTTTGAAGCTACTGACTGAATGAAAGGAGCTGGCATCTCACTCTCTTTGAATCTTCTTTATCATGCTAAGAGGAGCAGGAAAAAGCAAAAAATTTCAGAATTGCACCTTGCAATGTGGAGATATTACTGTTTGTGCATTTACAATATTCATTGATTTTTGCCATTGAAAAACGTCCAGAAATGTTTGAAGCTACTGACTGAATGAAAGGAGCTGGCATCTCACTCTCTTTGAATCTTCTTTATCATGCTAGGATTAGCAGGAAAAAGCAAAAAATTTCAGAATTGCACCTTGCAATGTGGAGATATTACTGTTTGTGCATTTACAATATTCATTGATTTTTGCCATTGAAAAACGTCCAGAAATGTTTGAAGCTACTGACTGAATGAAAGGAGCTGGCATCTCACTCTCTTTGAATCTTCTTTATCATGCTAGGATTAGCAGGAAAAAGCAAAAAATTTCAGAATTGCACCTTGCAATGCGGAGAAATTACTGTTTGTGCATTTACAATATTCATTGATTTTTGCCATTGAAAAACATCATGTTATTCATATACCAGAAATGTTTGAAGCTACTGACTGAATGAAAGGAGCTGGCATCTCACTCTCTTTGAATCTTCTTTATCATGCTAGGATTAGCAGGAAAAAGCAAAAAATTTCAGAATTGCACCTTGCAATGTGGAGATATTACTGTTTGTGCATTTACAATATTCATTGATTTTTGCCATTGAAAAACATCATGTTATTCATATACCAGAAATGTTTGAAGCTACTGACTGAATGAAAGGAGCTGGCATCTCACTCTCTTTGAATCTTCTTTATCATGCTAAGAGGAGCAGGAAAAAGCAAAAAATTTCAGAATTGCACCTTGCAATGTGGAGATATTACTGTTTGTGCATTTACAATATTCATTGATTTTTGCCATTGAAAAACGTCCAGAAATGTTTGAAGCTACTGACTGAATGAAAGGAGCTGGCATCTCACTCTCTTTGAATCTTCTTTATCATGCTAGGATTAGCAGGAAAAAGCAAAAAATTTCAGAATTGCACCTTGCAATGTGGAGATATTACTGTTTGTGCATTTACAATATTCATTGATTTTTGCCATTGAAAAACTTCCAGAAATGTTTGAAGCTACTGACTGAATGAAAGGAGCTGGCATCTCACTCTCTTTGAATCTTCTTTATCATGCTAGGATTAGCAGGAAAAAGCAAAAAATTTCAGAATTGCACCTTGCAATGTGGAGATATTACTGTTTGTGCATTTACAATATTCATTGATTTTTGCCATTGAAAAACGTCCAGAAATGTTTGAAGCTACTGACTGAATGAAAGGAGCTGGCATCTCACTCTCTTTGAATCTTCTTTATCATGCTAGGATTAGCAGGAATAAGCAAAAAATTTCAGAATTGCACCTTGCAATGTGGAGATATTACTGTTTGTGCATTTACAATATTCATTGATTTTTGCCATTGAAAAACATCATGTTATTCATATACCAGAAATGTTTGAAGCTACTGACTGAATGAAAGGAGCTGGCATCTCACTCTCTTTGAATCTTCTTTATCATGCTAAGAGGAGCAGGAAAAAGCAAAAAATTTCAGAATTGCACCTTGCAATGTGGAGATATTACTGTTTGTGCATTTACAATATTCATTGATTTTTGCCATTGAAAAACGTCCAGAAATGTTTGAAGCTACTGACTGAATGAAAGGAGCTGGCATCTCACTCTCTTTGAATCTTCTTTATCATGCTAGGATTAGCAGGAAAAAGCAAAAAATTTCAGAATTGCACCTTGCAATGTGGAGATATTACTGTTTGTGCATTTACAATATTCATTGATTTTTGCCATTGAAAAACGTCCAGAAATGTTTGAATCTACTGACTGAATGAAAGGAGCTGGCATCTCACTCTCTTTGAATCTTCTTTATCATGCTAGGATTAGCAGGAAAAAGCAAAAAATTTCAGAATTGCACCTTGCAATGTGGAGATATTACTGTTTGTGCATTTACAATATTCATTGATTTTTGTCATTGAAAAACGTCCAGAAATGTTTGAAGCTACTGACTGAATGAAAGGAGCTGGCATCTCACTCTCTTTGAATCTTCTTTATCATGCTAGGATTAGCAGGAAAAAGCAAAAAATTTCAGAATTGCACCTTGCAATGTGGAGATATTAATGTTTGTGCATTTACAATATTCATTGATTTTTGCCATTGAAAAACATCATGTTATTCATATACCAGAAATGTTTGAAGCTACTGACTGAATGAAAGGAGCTGGCATCTCACTCTCTTTGAATCTTCTTTATCATGCTAGGATTAGCAGGAAAAAGCAAAAAATTTCAGAATTGCACCTTGCAATGTGGAGATATTACTGTTTGTGCATTTACAATATTCATTGATTTTTGCCATTGAAAAACGTCCAGAAATGTTTGAAGCTACTGACTGAATGAAAGGAGCTGGCATCTCACTCTCTTTGAATCTTCTTTATCATGCTAGGATTAGCAGGAAAAAGCAAAAAATTTCAGAATTGCATCTTGCAATGTGGAGATATTACTGTTTGTGCATTTACAATATTCATTGATTTTTGCCATTGAAAAACATCATGTTATTCCTATACCAGAAATGTTTGAAGCTACTGACTGAATGAAAGAAGCTGGCATCTCACTCTCTTTGAATCTTCTTTATCATGCTAAGAGGAGCAGGAAAAAGCAAAAAATTTCAGAATTGCACCTTGCAATGTGGAGATATTACTGTTTGTGCATTTACAATATTCATTGATTTTTGCCATTGAAAAACGTCCAGAAATGTTTGAAGCTACTGACTGAATGAAAGAAGCTGGCATCTCACTCTCTTTGAATCTTCTTTATCATGCTAGGATTAGCAGGAAAAAGCAAAAAATTTCAGAATTGCACCTTGCAATGTGGAGATATTACTGTTTGTGCATTTACAATATTCATTGATTTTTGCCATTGAAAAACGTCCAGAAATGTTTGAAGCTACTGACTGAATGAAAGGAGCTGGCATCTCACTCTCTTTGAATCTTCTTTATCATGCTAGGATTAGCAGGAAAAAGCAAAAAATTTCAGAATTGCACCCTGCAATGTGGAGATATTACTGTTTGTGCATTTACAATATTCATTGATTTTTGTTATTGAAAAATGTCCAGAAATGTTTGAAGCTACTGACTGAATGAAAGGAGCTGGCATCTCACTCTCTTTGAATCTTCTTTATCATGCTAGGATTAGCAGGAAAAAGCAAAAAATTTCAGAATTGCACCTTGCAATGTGGAGATATTACTGTTTGTGCATTTACAATATTCATTGATTTTTGCCATTGAAAAACGTCCAGAAATGTTTGAAGCTACTGACTGAATGAAAGGAGCTGGCATCTCACTCTCTTTGAATCTTCTTTATCATACTAGGATTAGCAGGAAAAAGCAAAAAATTTCAGAA
>NW_027368563.1:0-48911 GCF_046119375.1 Phyllobates terribilis | reverse complement strand
CAGGAAAAAGCTAGAAATTTCAGAATTGCACCATGCAATGTGGAGATATTACTGTTTGTGCATTTACAATATTCATTGATTTTTGCCATTGAAAAACATGTTTTTCATATACCAGAAATGTTTGAAGCTACTGACTGAATGAAAGGAGCTGGCATCTCACTCTCTTTGAATCTTCTTTATCATGCTAGGATTAGCAGGAAAAAGCAAAAAATTTCAGAATTGCACCTTGCAATGTGGAGATATTACTGTTTGTGCATTTACAATATTCATTGATTTTTGCCATTGAAAAACATGTTTTTCATATACCAGAAATGTTTGAAGCTACTGACTGAATGAAAGGAGCTGGCATCTCACTCTCTTTGAATCTTCTTTATCATGCTAGGATTAACAGGAAAAAGCTAAAAATTTCAGAATTGCACCGTGCAATGTGGAGATATTACTGTTTGTGCATTTACAATATTCATTGATTTTTGCCATTGAAAAACATGTTTTTCATATACCAGAAATGTTTGAAGCTACTGACTGAATGAAAGGAGCTGGCATCTCAGTCTCTTTGAATCTTCTTTATCATGCTAGGATTAACAGGAAAAAGCTAAAAATTTCAGAATTGCACCGTGCAATGTGGAGATATTACTGTTTGTGCATTTACAATATTCATTGATTTTTGCCATTGAAAAACATGTTTTTCATATACCAGAAATGTTTGAAGCTACTGACTGAATGAAAGGAGCTGGCATCTCACTCTCTTTGAATCTTCTTTATCATGCTAGGATTAACAGGAAAAAGCTAAAAATTTCAGAATTGCACCGTGCAATGTGGAGATATTACTGTTTGTGCATTTACAATATTCATTGATTTTTGCCATTGAAAAACATGTTTTTCATATACCAGAAATGTTTGAAGCTACTGACTGAATGAAAGGAGCTGGCATCTCACTCTCTTTGAATCTTCTTTATCATGCTAGGATTAGCAGGAAAAAGCAAAAAATTTCAGAATTGCACCTTGCAATGTGGAGATATTACTGTTTGTGCATTTACAATATTCATTGATTTTTGCCATTGAAAAACATGTTTTTCATATACCAGAAATGTTTGAAGCTACTGACTGAATGAAAGGAGCTGGCATCTCACTCTCTTTGAATCTTCTTTATCATGCTAGGATTAACAGGAAAAAGCAAAAAATTTCAGAATTGCACCTTGCAATGTGGAGATATTACTGTTTGTGCATTTACAATATTCATTGATTTTTGCCATTGAAAAACATGTTTTTCATATACCAGAAATGTTTGAAGCTACTGACTGAATGAAAGGAGCTGGCATCTCACTCTCTTTGAATCTTCTTTATCATGCTAGGATTAACAGGAAAAAGCTAAAAATTTCAGAATTGCACCGTGCAATGTGGAGATATTACTGTTTGTGCATTTACAATATTCATTGATTTTTGCCATTGAAAAACGTTTTTCATATACCAGAAATATTTGAAGCTACTGACTGAATGAAAGGAGCTGGCATCTCACTCTCTTTGAATCTTCTTTATCATGCTAGGATTAGCAGGAAAAAGCAAAAAATTTCAGAATTGCACCTTGCAATGTGGAGATATTACTGTTTGTGCATTTACAATATTCATTGATTTTTGCCATTGAAAAACATGTTTTTCATATACCAGAAATGTTTGAAGCTACTGACTGAATGAAAGGAGCTGGCATCTCACTCTCTTTGAATCTTCTTTATCATGCTAGGATTAACAGGAAAAAGCAAAAAATTTCAGAATTGCACCTTGCAATGTGGAGATATTACTGTTTGTGCATTTACAATATTCATTGATTTATGCCATTGAAAAACATGTTTTTCATATACCAGAAATGTTTGAAGCTACTGACTGAATGAAAGGAGCTGGCATCTCACTCTCTTTGAATCTTCTTTATCATGCTAGGATTAACAGGAAAAAGCTAAAAATTTCAGAATTGCACCGTGCAATGTGGAGATATTACTGTTTGTGCATTTACAATATTCATTGATTTTTGCCATTGAAAAACATGTTTTTCATATACCAGAAATGTTTGAAGCTACTGACTGAATGAAAGGAGCTGGCATCTCACTCTCTTTGAATCTTCTTTATCATGCTAGGATTAGCAGGAAAAAGCAAAAAATTTCAGAATTGCACCTTGCAATGTGGAGATATTACTGTTTGTGCATTTACAATATTCATTGATTTTTGCCATTGAAAAACATGTTTTTCATATACCAGAAATGTTTGAAGCTACTGACTGAATGAAAGGAGCTGGCATCTCACTCTCTTTGAATCTTCTTTATCATGCTAGGATTAACAGGAAAAAGCTAAAAATTTCAGAATTGCACCGTGCAATGTGGAGATATTACTGTTTGTGCATTTACAATATTCATTGATTTTTGCCATTGAAAAACATGTTTTTCATATACCAGAAATGTTTGAAGCTACTGACTGAATGAAAGGAGCTGGCATCTCACTCTCTTTGAATCTTCTTTATCATGCTAGGATTAGCAGGAAAAAGCAAAAAATTTCAGAATTGCACCTTGCAATGTGGAGATATTACTGTTTGTGCATTTACAATATTCATTGATTTTTGCCATTGAAAAACATGTTTTTCATATACCAGAAATGTTTGAAGCTACTGACTGAATGAAAGGAGCTGGCATCTCACTCTCTTTGAATCTTCTTTATCATGCTAGGATTAACAGGAAAAAGCAAAAAATTTCAGAATTGCACCTTGCAATGTGGAGATATTACTGTTTGTGCATTTACAATATTCATTGATTTTTGCCATTGAAAAACATGTTTTTCATATACCAGAAATGTTTGAAGCTACTGACTGAATGAAAGGAGCTGGCATCTCACTCTCTTTGAATCTTCTTTATCATGCTAGGATTAACAGGAAAAAGCTAAAAATTTCAGAATTGCACCGTGCAATGTGGAGATATTACTGTTTGTGCATTTACAGTATTCATTGATTTTTGCCATTGAAAAACATGTTTTTCATATGCCAGAAATGTTTGAAGCTAATGACTGAATGAAAGGAGCTGGCATCTCACTCTCTTTGAATCTTCTTTATCATGCTAGGATTAACAGGAAAAAGCTAAAAATTTCAGAATTGCACCATGCAATGTGGAGATATTACTGTT
This sequence comes from Phyllobates terribilis, assembly GCF_046119375.1. Taxonomy (NCBI): domain Eukaryota; kingdom Metazoa; phylum Chordata; class Amphibia; order Anura; family Dendrobatidae; genus Phyllobates; species Phyllobates terribilis. The sequence goes on along the minus strand of NW_027368563.1, from coordinate 45,753 downwards.
TGTGCATTTACAATATTCATTGATTTTTGCCATTGAAAAACATGTTTTTCATATACCAGAAATGTTTGAAGCTACTGACTGAATGAAAGGAGCTGGCATCTCACTCTCTTTGAATCTTCTTTATCATGCTAGGATTAGCAGGAAAAAGCAAAAAATTTCAGAATTGCACCTTGCAATGTGGAGATATTACTGTTTGTGCATTTACAATATTCATTGATTTTTGCCATTGAAAAACATGTTTTTCATATACCAGAAATGTTTGAAGCTACTGACTGAATGAAAGGAGCTGGCATCTCACTCTCTTTGAATCTTCTTTATCATGCTAGGATTAACAGGAAAAAGCTAAAAATTTCAGAATTGCACCGTGCAATGTGGAGATATTACTGTTTGTGCATTTACAATATTCATTGATTTTTGCCATTGAAAAACATGTTTTTCATATACCAGAAATGTTTGAAGCTACTGACTGAATGAAAGGAGCTGGCATCTCACTCTCTTTGAATCTTCTTTATCATGCTAGGATTAACAGGAAAAAGCTAAAAATTTCAGAATTGCACCGTGCAATGTGGAGATATTACTGTTTGTGCATTTACAATATTCATTGATTTTTGCCATTGAAAAACATGTTTTTCATATACCAGAAATGTTTGAAGCTACTGACTGAATGAAAGGAGCTGGCATCTCACTCTCTTTGAATCTTCTTTATCATGCTAGGATTAACAGGAAAAAGCTAAAAATTTCAGAATTGCACCGTGCAATGTGGAGATATTACTGTTTGTGCATTTACAATATTCATTGATTTTTGCCATTGAAAAACATGTTTTTCATATACCAGAAATGTTTGAAGCTACTGACTGAATGAAAGGAGCTGGCATCTCACTCTCTTTGAATCTTCTTTATCATGCTAGGATTAGCAGGAAAAAGCAAAAAATTTCAGAATTGCACCTTGCAATGTGGAGATATTACTGTTTGTGCATTTACAATATTCATTGATTTTTGCCATTGAAAAACATGTTTTTCATATACCAGAAATGTTTGAAGCTACTGACTGAATGAAAGGAGCTGGCATCTCACTCTCTTTGAATCTTCTTTATCATGCTAGGATTAACAGGAAAAAGCTAAAAATTTCAGAATTGCACCTTGCAATGTGGAGATATTACTGTTTGTGCATTTACAATATTCATTGATTTTTGCCATTGAAAAACATGTTTTTCATATACCAGAAATGTTTGAAGCTACTGACTGAATGAAAGGAGCTGGCATCTCACTCTCTTTGAATCTTCTTTATCATGCTAGGATTAACAGGAAAAAGCTAAAAATTTCAGAATTGCACCGTGCAATGTGGAGATATTACTGTTTGTGCATTTACAATATTCATTGATTTTTGCCATTGAAAAACATGTTTTTCATATACCAGAAATGTTTGAAGCTAATGACTGAATGAAAGGAGCTGGCATCTCACTCTCTTTGAATCTTCTTTATCATGCTAGGATTAACAGGAAAAAGCTAAAAATTTCAGAATTGCACCATGCAATGTGGAGATATTACTGTTTGTGCATTTACAATATTCATTGATTTTTGTCATTGAAAAACATGTTTTTCATATACCAGAAATGTTTGAAGCTACTGACTGAATGAAAGGAGCTGGCATCTCACTCTCTTTGAATCTTCTTTATCATGCTAGGATTAGCAGGAAAAAGCAAAAAATTTCAGAATTGCACCTTGCAATGTGGAGATATTACTGTTTGTGCATTTACAATATTCATTGATTTTTGCCATTGAAAAACATGTTTTTCATATACCAGAAATGTTTGAAGCTACTGACTGAATGAAAGGAGCTGGCATCTCACTCTCTTTGAATCTTCTTTATCATGCTAGGATTAACAGGAAAAAGCTAAAAATTTCAGAATTGCACCGTGCAATGTGGAGATATTACTGTTTGTGCATTTACAATATTCATTGATTTTTGCCATTGAAAAACATGTTTTTCATATACCAGAAATGTTTGAAGCTACTGACTGAATGAAAGGAGCTGGCATCTCACTCTCTTTGAATCTTCTTTATCATGCTAGGATTAGCAGGAAAAAGCAAAAAATTTCAGAATTGCACCTTGCAATGTGGAGATATTACTGTTTGTGCATTTACAATATTCATTGATTTTTGCCATTGAAAAACATGTTTTTCATATACCAGAAATGTTTGAAGCTACTGACTGAATGAAAGGAGCTGGCATCTCACTCTCTTTGAATCTTCTTTATCATGCTAGGATTAACAGGAAAAAGCAAAAAATTTCAGAATTGCACCTTGCAATGTGGAGATATTACTGTTTGTGCATTTACAATATTCATTGATTTTTGCCATTGAAAAACATGTTTTTCATATACCAGAAATGTTTGAAGCTACTGACTGAATGAAAGGAGCTGGCATCTCACTCTCTTTGAATCTTCTTTATCATGCTAGGATTAACAGGAAAAAGCTAAAAATTTCAGAATTGCACCGTGCAATGTGGAGATATTACTGTTTGTGCATTTACAATATTCATTGATTTTTGCCATTGAAAAACATGTTTTTCATATACCAGAAATGTTTGAAGCTACTGACTGAATGAAAGGAGCTGGCATCTCACTCTCTTTGAATCTTCTTTATCATGCTAGGATTAGCAGGAAAAAGCAAAAAATTTCAGAATTGCACCTTGCAATGTGGAGATATTACTGTTTGTGCATTTACAATATTCATTGATTTTTGCCATTGAAAAACATGTTTTTCATATACCAGAAATGTTTGAAGCTACTGACTGAATGAAAGGAGCTGGCATCTCACTCTCTTTGAATCTTCTTTATCATGCTAGGATTAACAGGAAAAAGCTAAAAATTTCAGAATTGCACCGTGCAATGTGGAGATATTACTGTTTGTGCATTTACAATATTCATTGATTTTTGCCATTGAAAAACATGTTTTTCATATACCAGAAATGTTTGAAGCTACTGACTGAATGAAAGGAGCTGGCATCTCACTCTCTTTGAATCTTCTTTATCATGCTAGGATTAGCAGGAAAAAGCAAAAAATTTCAGAATTGCACCTTGCAATGTGGAGATATTACTGTTTGTGCATTTACAATATTCATTGATTTTTGCCATTGAAAAACATGTTTTTCATATACCAGAAATGTTTGAAGCTACTGACTGAATGAAAGGAGCTGGCATCTCACTCTCTTTGAATCTTCTTTATCATGCTAGGATTAACAGGAAAAAGCAAAAAATTTCAGAATTGCACCTTGCAATGTGGAGATATTACTGTTTGTGCATTTACAATATTCATTGATTTTTGCCATTGAAAAACATGTTTTTCATATACCAGAAATGTTTGAAGCTACTGACTGAATGAAAGGAGCTGGCATCTCACTCTCTTTGAATCTTCTTTATCATGCTAGGATTAACAGGAAAAAGCTAAAAATTTCAGAATTGCACCGTGCAATGTGGAGATATTACTGTTTGTGCATTTACAATATTCATTGATTTTTGCCATTGAAAAACATGTTTTTCATATACCAGAAATGTTTGAAGCTACTGACTGAATGAAAGGAGCTGGCATCTCACTCTCTTTGAATCTTCTTTATCATGCTAGGATTAGCAGGAAAAAGCAAAAAATTTCAGAATTGCACCTTGCAATGTGGAGATATTACTGTTTGTGCATTTACAATATTCATTGATTTTTTGCCATTGAAAAACATGTTTTTCATATACCAGAAATGTTTGAAGCTACTGACTGAATGAAAGGAGCTGGCATCTCACTCTCTTTGAATCTTCTTTATCATGCTAGGATTAACAGGAAAAAGCAAAAAATTTCAGAATTGCACCTTGCAATGTGGAGATATTACTGTTTGTGCATTTACAATATTCATTGATTTTTGCCATTGAAAAACATGTTTTTCATATACCAGAAATGTTTGAAGCTACTGACTGAATGAAAGGAGCTGGCATCTCACTCTCTTTGAATCTTCTTTATCATGCTAGGATTAACAGGAAAAAGCTAAAAATTTCAGAATTGCACCGTGCAATGTGGAGATATTACTGTTTGTGCATTTACAATATTCATTGATTTTTGCCATTGAAAAACATGTTTTTCATATACCAGAAATGTTTGAAGCTACTGACTGAATGAAAGGAGCTGGCATCTCACTCTCTTTGAATCTTCTTTATCATGCTAGGATTAACAGGAAAAAGCAAAAAATTTCAGAATTGCACCTTGCAATGTGGAGATATTACTGTTTGTGCATTTACAATATTCATTGATTTTTGCCATTGAAAAACATGTTTTTCATATACCAGAAATGTTTGAAGCTACTGACTGAATGAAAGGAGCTGGCATCTCACTCTCTTTGAATCTTCTTTATCATGCTAGGATTAACAGGAAAAAGCTAAAAATTTCAGAATTGCACCGTGCAATGTGGAGATATTACTGTTTGTGCATTTACAATATTCATTGATTTTTGCCATTGAAAAACATGTTTTTCATATACCAGAAATGTTTGAAGCTAATGACTGAATGAAAGGAGCTGGCATCTCACTCTCTTTGAATCTTCTTTATCATGCTAGGATTAACAGGAAAAAGCTAAAAATTTCAGAATTGCACCGTGCAATGTGGAGATATTACTGTTTGTGCATTTACAATATTCATTGATTTTTGCCATTGAAAAACATGTTTTTCATATACCAGAAATGTTTGAAGCTACTGACTGAATGAAAGGAGCTGGCATCTCACTCTCTTTGAATCTTCTTTATCATGCTAGGATTAGCAGGAAAAAGCAAAAAATTTCAGAATTGCACCTTGCAATGTGGAGATATTACTGTTTGTGCATTTACAATATTCATTGATTTTTGCCATTGAAAAACATGTTTTTCATATACCAGAAATGTTTGAAGCTACTGACTGAATGAAAGGAGCTGGCATCTCACTCTCTTTGAATCTTCTTTATCATGCTAGGATTAACAGGAAAAAGCAAAAAATTTCAGAATTGCACCTTGCAATGTGGAGATATTACTGTTTGTGCATTTACAATATTCATTGATTTTTGCCATTGAAAAACATGTTTTTCATATACCAGAAATGTTTGAAGCTACTGACTGAATGAAAGGAGCTGGCATCTCACTCTCTTTGAATCTTCTTTATCATGCTAGGATTAACAGGAAAAAGCTAAAAATTTCAGAATTGCACCGTGCAATGTGGAGATATTACTGTTTGTGCATTTACAATATTCATTGATTTTTGCCATTGAAAAACATGTTTTTCATATACCAGAAATGTTTGAAGCTACTGACTGAATGAAAGGAGCTGGCATCTCACTCTCTTTGAATCTTCTTTATCATGCTAGGATTAACAGGAAAAAGCAAAAAATTTCAGAATTGCACCTTGCAATGTGGAGATATTACTGTTTGTGCATTTACAATATTCATTGATTTTTGCCATTGAAAAACATGTTTTTCATATACCAGAAATTTTTGAAGCTACTGACTGAATGAAAGGAGCTGGCATCTTACTCTCTTTGAATCTTCTTTATCATGCTAGGATTAACAGGAAAAAGCTAAAAATTTCAGAATTGCACCGTGCAATGTGGAGATATTACTGTTTGTGCATTTACAATATTCATTGATTTTTGCCATTGAAAAACATGTTTTTCATATACCAGAAATGTTTGAAGCTACTGACTGAATGAAAGGAGCTGGCATCTCACTCTCTTTGAATCTTCTTTATCATGCTAGGATTAGCAGGAAAAAGCAAAAAATTTCAGAATTGCACCTTGCAATGTGGAGATATTACTGTTTGTGCATTTACAATATTCATTGATTTTTGCCATTGAAAAACATGTTTTTCATATACCAGAAATGTTTGAAGCTACTGACTGAATGAAAGGAGCTGGCATCTCACTCTCTTTGAATCTTCTTTATCATGCTAGGATTAACAGGAAAAAGCAAAAAATTTCAGAATTGCACCTTGCAATGTGGAGATATTACTGTTTGTGCATTTACAATATTCATTGATTTTTGCCATTGAAAAACATGTTTTTCATATACCAGAAATGTTTGAAGCTACTGACTGAATGAAAGGAGCTGGCATCTCACTCTCTTTGAATCTTCTTTATCATGCTAGGATTAACAGGAAAAAGCTAAAAATTTCAGAATTGCACCGTGCAATGTGGAGATATTACTGTTTGTGCATTTACAATATTCATTGATTTTTGCCATTGAAAAACATGTTTTTCATATACCAGAAATGTTTGAAGCTACTGACTGAATGAAAGGAGCTGGCATCTCACTCTCTTTGAATCTTCTTTATCATGCTAGGATTAGCAGGAAAAAGCAAAAAATTTCAGAATTGCACCTTGCAATGTGGAGATATTACTGTTTGTGCATTTACAATATTCATTGATTTTTGCCATTGAAAAACATGTTTTTCATATACCAGAAATGTTTGAAGCTACTGACTGAATGAAAGGAGCTGGCATCTCACTCTCTTTGAATCTTCTTTATCATGCTAGGATTAACAGGAAAAAGCTAAAAATTTCAGAATTGCACCTTGCAATGTGGAGATATTACTGTTTGTGCATTTACAATATTCATTGATTTTTGCCATTGAAAAACATGTTTTTCATATACCAGAAATGTTTGAAGCTAATGACTGAATGAAAGGAGCTGGCATCTCACTCTCTTTGAATCTTCTTTATCATGCTAGGATTAACAGGAAAAAGCTAAAAATTTCAGAATTGCACCATGCAATGTGGAGATATTACTGTTTGTGCATTTACAATATTCATTGATTTTTGCCATTGAAAAACATGTTTTTCATATACCAGAAATGTTTGAAGCTACTGACTGAATGAAAGGAGCTGGCATCTCACTCTCTTTGAATCTTCTTTATCATGCTAGGATTAGCAGGAAAAAGCAAAAAATTTCAGAATTGCACCTTGCAATGTGGAGATATTACTGTTTGTGCATTTACAATATTCATTGATTTTTGCCATTGAAAAACATGTTTTTCATATACCAGAAATGTTTGAAGCTACTGACTGAATGAAAGGAGCTGGCATCTCACTCTCTTTGAATCTTCTTTATCATGCTAGGATTAACAGGAAAAAGCTAAAAATTTCAGAATTGCACCGTGCAATGTGGAGATATTAGTTTGTGCATTTACAATATTCATTGATTTTTGCCATTGAAAAACATGTTTTTCATATACCAGAAATGTTTGAAGCTACTGACTGAATGAAAGGAGCTGGCATCTCACTCTCTTTGAATCTTCTTTATCATGCTAGGATTAACAGGAAAAAGCAAAAAATTTCAGAATTGCACCTTGCAATGTGGAGATATTACTGTTTGTGCATTTACAATATTCATTGATTTTTGCCATTGAAAAACATGTTTTTCATATACCAGAAATGTTTGAAGCTACTGACTGAATGAAAGGAGCTGGCATCTCACTCTCTTTGAATCTTCTTTATCATGCTAGGATTAACAGGAAAAAGCTAAAAATTTCAGAATTGCACCGTGCAATGTGGAGATATTACTGTTTGTGCATTTACAATATTCATTGATTTTTGCCATTGAAAAACATGTTTTTCATATACCAGAAATGTTTGAAGCTACTGACTGAATGAAAGGAGCTGGCATCTCACTCTCTTTGAATCTTCTTTATCATGCTAGGATTAGCAGGAAAAAGCAAAAAATTTCAGAATTGCACCTTGCAATGTGGAGATATTACTGTTTGTGCATTTACAATATTCATTGATTTTTGCCATTGAAAAACATGTTTTTCATATACCAGAAATGTTTGAAGCTACTGACTGAATGAAAGGAGCTGGCATCTCACTCTCTTTGAATCTTCTTTATCATGCTAGGATTAACAGGAAAAAGCAAAAAATTTCAGAATTGCACCTTGCAATGTGGAGATATTACTGTTTGTGCATTTACAATATTCATTGATTTTTGCCATTGAAAAACATGTTTTTCATATACCAGAAATGTTTGAAGCTACTGACTGAATGAAAGGAGCTGGCATCTCACTCTCTTTGAATCTTCTTTATCATGCTAGGATTAACAGGAAAAAGCTAAAAATTTCAGAATTGCACCGTGCAATGTGGAGATATTACTGTTTGTGCATTTACAATATTCATTGATTTTTGCCATTGAAAAACATGTTTTTCATATACCAGAAATGTTTGAAGCTACTGACTGAATGAAAGGAGCTGGCATCTCACTCTCTTTGAATCTTCTTTATCATGCTAGGATTAGCAGGAAAAAGCAAAAAATTTCAGAATTGCACCTTGCAATGTGGAGATATTACTGTTTGTGCATTTACAATATTCATTGATTTTTGCCATTGAAAAACATGTTTTTCATATACCAGAAATGTTTGAAGCTACTGACTGAATGAAAGGAGCTGGCATCTCACTCTCTTTGAATCTTCTTTATCATGCTAGGATTAACAGGAAAAAGCTAAAAATTTCAGAATTGCACCGTGCAATGTGGAGATATTACTGTTTGTGCATTTACAATATTCATTGATTTTTGCCATTGAAAAACATGTTTTTCATATACCAGAAATGTTTGAAGCTACTGACTGAATGAAAGGAGCTGGCATCTCACTCTCTTTGAATCTTCTTTATCATGCTAGGATTAGCAGGAAAAAGCAAAAAATTTCAGAATTGCACCTTGCAATGTGGAGATATTACTGTTTGTGCATTTACAATATTCATTGATTTTTGCCATTGAAAAACATGTTTTTCATATACCAGAAATGTTTGAAGCTACTGACTGAATGAAAGGAGCTGGCATCTCACTCTCTTTGAATCTTCTTTATCATGCTAGGATTAACAGGAAAAAGCTAAAAATTTCAGAATTGCACCTTGCAATGTGGAGATATTACTGTTTGTGCATTTACAATATTCATTGATTTTTGCCATTGAAAAACATGTTTTTCATATACCAGAAATGTTTGAAGCTACTGACTGAATGAAAGGAGCTGGCATCTCACTCTCTTTGAATCTTCTTTATCATGCTAGGATTAACAGGAAAAAGCTAAAAATTTCAGAATTGCACCGTGCAATGTGGAGATATTACTGTTTGTGCATTTACAATATTCATTGATTTTTGCCATTGAAAAACATGTTTTTCATATACCAGAAATGTTTGAAGCTAATGACTGAATGAAAGGAGCTGGCATCTCACTCTCTTTGAATCTTCTTTATCATGCTAGGATTAACAGGAAAAAGCTAAAAATTTCAGAATTGCACCATGCAATGTGGAGATATTACTGTTTGTGCATTTACAATATTCATTGATTTTTGCCATTGAAAAACATGTTTTTCATATACCAGAAATGTTTGAAGCTACTGACTGAATGAAAGGAGCTGGCATCTCACTCTCTTTGAATCTTCTTTATCATGCTAGGATTAGCAGGAAAAAGCAAAAAATTTCAGAATTGCACCTTGCAATGTGGAGATATTACTGTTTGTGCATTTACAATATTCATTGATTTTTGCCATTGAAAAACATGTTTTTCATATACCAGAAATGTTTGAAGCTACTGACTGAATGAAAGGAGCTGGCATCTCACTCTCTTTGAATCTTCTTTATCATGCTAGGATTAACAGGAAAAAGCAAAAAATTTCAGAATTGCACCGTGCAATGTGGAGATATTACTGTTTGTGCATTTACAATATTCATTGATTTTTGCCATTGAAAAACATGTTTTTCATATACCAGAAATGTTTGAAGCTACTGACTGAATGAAAGGAGCTGGCATCTCACTCTCTTTGAATCTTCTTTATCATGCTAGGATTAACAGGAAAAAGCAAAAAATTTCAGAATTGCACCTTGCAATGTGGAGATATTACTGTTTGTGCATTTACAATATTCATTGATTTTTGCCATTGAAAAACATGTTTTTCATATACCAGAAATGTTTGAAGCTACTGACTGAATGAAAGGAGCTGGCATCTCACTCTCTTTGAATCTTCTTTATCATGCTAGGATTAACAGGAAAAAGCTAAAAATTTCAGAATTGCACCGTGCAATGTGGAGATATTACTGTTTGTGCATTTACAATATTCATTGATTTTTGCCATTGAAAAACATGTTTTTCATATACCAGAAATGTTTGAAGCTACTGACTGAATGAAAGGAGCTGGCATCTCACTCTCTTTGAATCTTCTTTATCATGCTAGGATTAGCAGGAAAAAGCAAAAAATTTCAGAATTGCACCTTGCAATGTGGAGATATTACTGTTTGTGCATTTACAATATTCATTGATTTTTGCCATTGAAAAACATGTTTTTCATATACCAGAAATGTTTGAAGCTACTGACTGAATGAAAGGAGCTGGCATCTCACTCTCTTTGAATCTTCTTTATCATGCTAGGATTAACAGGAAAAAGCAAAAAATTTCAGAATTGCACCTTGCAATGTGGAGATATTACTGTTTGTGCATTTACAATATTCATTGATTTTTGCCATTGAAAAACATGTTTTTCATATACCAGAAATGTTTGAAGCTACTGACTGAATGAAAGGAGCTGGCATCTCACTCTCTTTGAATCTTCTTTATCATGCTAGGATTAACAGGAAAAAGCTAAAAATTTCAGAATTGCACCGTGCAATGTGGAGATATTACTGTTTGTGCATTTACAATATTCATTGATTTTTGCCATTGAAAAACATGTTTTTCATATACCAGAAATGTTTGAAGCTACTGACTGAATGAAAGGAGCTGGCATCTCACTCTCTTTGAATCTTCTTTATCATGCTAGGATTAGCAGGAAAAAGCAAAAAATTTCAGAATTGCACCTTGCAATGTGGAGATATTACTGTTTGTGCATTTACAATATTCATTGATTTTTGCCATTGAAAAACATGTTTTTCATATACCAGAAATGTTTGAAGCTACTGACTGAATGAAAGGAGCTGGCATCTCACTCTCTTTGAATCTTCTTTATCATGCTAGGATTAACAGGAAAAAGCTAAAAATTTCAGAATTGCACCGTGCAATGTGGAGATATTACTGTTTGTGCATTTACAATATTCATTGATTTTTGCCATTGAAAAACATGTTTTTCATATACCAGAAATGTTTGAAGCTACTGACTGAATGAAAGGAGCTGGCATCTCACTCTCTTTGAATCTTCTTTATCATGCTAGGATTAGCAGGAAAAAGCAAAAAATTTCAGAATTGCACCTTGCAATGTGGAGATATTACTGTTTGTGCATTTACAATATTCATTGATTTTTGCCATTGAAAAACATGTTTTTCATATACCAGAAATGTTTGAAGCTACTGACTGAATGAAAGGAGCTGGCATCTCACTCTCTTTGAATCTTCTTTATCATGCTAGGATTAACAGGAAAAAGCTAAAAATTTCAGAATTGCACCTTGCAATGTGGAGATATTACTGTTTGTGCATTTACAATATTCATTGATTTTTGCCATTGAAAAACATGTTTTTCATATACCAGAAATGTTTGAAGCTACTGACTGAATGAAAGGAGCTGGCATCTCACTCTCTTTGAATCTTCTTTATCATGCTAGGATTAACAGGAAAAAGCTAAAAATTTCAGAATTGCACCGTGCAATGTGGAGATATTACTGTTTGTGCATTTACAATATTCATTGATTTTTGCCATTGAAAAACATGTTTTTCATATACCAGAAATGTTTGAAGCTAATGACTGAATGAAAGGAGCTGGCATCTCACTCTCTTTGAATCTTCTTTATCATGCTAGGATTAACAGGAAAAAGCTAAAAATTTCAGAATTGCACCATGCAATGTGGAGATATTACTGTTTGTGCATTTACAATATTCATTGATTTTTGCCATTGAAAAACATGTTTTTCATATACCAGAAATGTTTGAAGCTACTGACTGAATGAAAGGAGCTGGCATCTCACTCTCTTTGAATCTTCTTTATCATGCTAGGATTAGCAGGAAAAAGCAAAAAATTTCAGAATTGCACCTTGCAATGTGGAGATATTACTGTTTGTGCATTTACAATATTCATTGATTTTTGCCATTGAAAAACATGTTTTTCATATACCAGAAATGTTTGAAGCTACTGACTGAATGAAAGGAGCTGGCATCTCACTCTCTTTGAATCTTCTTTATCATGCTAGGATTAACAGGAAAAAGCTAAAAATTTCAGAATTGCACCGTGCAATGTGGAGATATTACTGTTTGTGCATTTACAATATTCATTGATTTTTGCCATTGAAAAACATGTTTTTCATATACCAGAAATGTTTGAAGCTACTGACTGAATGAAAGGAGCTGGCATCTCACTCTCTTTGAATCTTCTTTATCATGCTAGGATTAACAGGAAAAAGCAAAAAATTTCAGAATTGCACCTTGCAATGTGGAGATATTACTGTTTGTGCATTTACAATATTCATTGATTTTTGCCATTGAAAAACATGTTTTTCATATACCAGAAATGTTTGAAGCTACTGACTGAATGAAAGGAGCTGGCATCTCACTCTCTTTGAATCTTCTTTATCATGCTAGGATTAACAGGAAAAAGCTAAAAATTTCAGAATTGCACCGTGCAATGTGGAGATATTACTGTTTGTGCATTTACAATATTCATTGATTTTTGCCATTGAAAAACATGTTTTTCATATACCAGAAATGTTTGAAGCTACTGACTGAATGAAAGGAGCTGGCATCTCACTCTCTTTGAATCTTCTTTATCATGCTAGGATTAGCAGGAAAAAGCAAAAAATTTCAGAATTGCACCGTGCAATGTGGAGATATTACTGTTTGTGCATTTACAATATTCATTGATTTTTGCCATTGAAAAACATGTTTTTCATATACCAGAAATGTTTGAAGCTACTGACTGAATGAAAGGAGCTGGCATCTCACTCTCTTTGAATCTTCTTTATCATGCTAGGATTAGCAGGAAAAAGCAAAAAATTTCAGAATTGCACCTTGCAATGTGGAGATATTACTGTTTGTGCATTTACAATATTCATTGATTTTTGCCATTGAAAAACATGTTTTTCATATACCAGAAATGTTTGAAGCTACTGACTGAATGAAAGGAGCTGGCATCTCACTCTCTTTGAATCTTCTTTATCATGCTAGGATTAACAGGAAAAAGCAAAAAATTTCAGAATTGCACCTTGCAATGTGGAGATATTACTGTTTGTGCATTTACAATATTCATTGATTTTTGCCATTGAAAAACATGTTTTTCATATACCAGAAATGTTTGAAGCTACTGACTGAATGAAAGGAGCTGGCATCTCACTCTCTTTGAATCTTCTTTATCATGCTAGGATTAACAGGAAAAAGCTAAAAATTTCAGAATTGCACCGTGCAATGTGGAGATATTACTGTTTGTGCATTTACAATATTCATTGATTTTTGCCATTGAAAAACATGTTTTTCATATACCAGAAATGTTTGAAGCTACTGACTGAATGAAAGGAGCTGGCATCTCACTCTCTTTGAATCTTCTTTATCATGCTAGGATTAGCAGGAAAAAGCAAAAAATTTCAGAATTGCACCTTGCAATGTGGAGATATTACTGTTTGTGCATTTACAATATTCATTGATTTTTTGCCATTGAAAAACATGTTTTTCATATACCAGAAATGTTTGAAGCTACTGACTGAATGAAAGGAGCTGGCATCTCACTCTCTTTGAATCTTCTTTATCATGCTAGGATTAACAGGAAAAAGCAAAAAATTTCAGAATTGCACCTTGCAATGTGGAGATATTACTGTTTGTGCATTTACAATATTCATTGATTTTTGCCATTGAAAAACATGTTTTTCATATACCAGAAATGTTTGAAGCTACTGACTGAATGAAAGGAGCTGGCATCTCACTCTCTTTGAATCTTCTTTATCATGCTAGGATTAACAGGAAAAAGCTAAAAATTTCAGAATTGCACCGTGCAATGTGGAGATATTACTGTTTGTGCATTTACAATATTCATTGATTTTTGCCATTGAAAAACGTTTTTCATATACCAGAAATGTTTGAAGCTACTGACTGAATGAAAGGAGCTGGCATCTCACTCTCTTTGAATCTTCTTTATCATGCTAGGATTAACAGGAAAAAGCAAAAAATTTCAGAATTGCACCTTGCAATGTGGAGATATTACTGTTTGTGCATTTACAATATTCATTGATTTTTGCCATTGAAAAACATGTTTTTCATATACCAGAAATGTTTGAAGCTACTGACTGAATGAAAGGAGCTGGCATCTCACTCTCTTTGAATCTTCTTTATCATGCTAGGATTAACAGGAAAAAGCTAAAAATTTCAGAATTGCACCTTGCAATGTGGAGATATTACTGTTTGTGCATTTACAATATTCATTGATTTTTGCCATTGAAAAACATGTTTTTCATATACCAGAAATGTTTGAAGCTACTGACTGAATGAAAGGAGCTGGCATCTCACTCTCTTTGAATCTTCTTTATCATGCTAGGATTAACAGGAAAAAGCTAAAAATTTCAGAATTGCACCGTGCAATGTGGAGATATTACTGTTTGTGCATTTACAATATTCATTGATTTTTGCCATTGAAAAACATGTTTTTCATATACCAGAAATGTTTGAAGCTAATGACTGAATGAAAGGAGCTGGCATCTCACTCTCTTTGAATCTTCTTTATCATGCTAGGATTAACAGGAAAAAGCTAAAAATTTCAGAATTGCACCATGCAATGTGGAGATATTACTGTTTGTGCATTTACAATATTCATTGATTTTTGCCATTGAAAAACATGTTTTTCATATACCAGAAATGTTTGAAGCTACTGACTGAATGAAAGGAGCTGGCATCTCACTCTCTTTGAATCTTCTTTATCATGCTAGGATTAGCAGGAAAAAGCAAAAAATTTCAGAATTGCACCTTGCAATGTGGAGATATTACTGTTTGTGCATTTACAATATTCATTGATTTTTGCCATTGAAAAACATGTTTTTCATATACCAGAAATGTTTGAAGCTACTGACTGAATGAAAGGAGCTGGCATCTCACTCTCTTTGAATCTTCTTTATCATGCTAGGATTAACAGGAAAAAGCTAAAAATTTCAGAATTGCACCGTGCAATGTGGAGATATTACTGTTTGTGCATTTACAATATTCATTGATTTTTGCCATTGAAAAACATGTTTTTCATATACCAGAAATGTTTGAAGCTACTGACTGAATGAAAGGAGCTGGCATCTCACTCTCTTTGAATCTTCTTTATCATGCTAGGATTAGCAGGAAAAAGCAAAAAATTTCAGAATTGCACCTTGCAATGTGGAGATATTACTGTTTGTGCATTTACAATATTCATTGATTTTTGCCATTGAAAAACATGTTTTTCATATACCAGAAATGTTTGAAGCTACTGACTGAATGAAAGGAGCTGGCATCTCACTCTCTTTGAATCTTCTTTATCATGCTAGGATTAACAGGAAAAAGCAAAAAATTTCAGAATTGCACCTTGCAATGTGGAGATATTACTGTTTGTGCATTTACAATATTCATTGATTTTTGCCATTGAAAAACATGTTTTTCATATACCAGAAATGTTTGAAGCTACTGACTGAATGAAAGGAGCTGGCATCTCACTCTCTTTGAATCTTCTTTATCATGCTAGGATTAACAGGAAAAAGCTAAAAATTTCAGAATTGCACCGTGCAATGTGGAGATATTACTGTTTGTGCATTTACAATATTCACTGATTTTTGCCATTGAAAAACATGTTTTTCATATACCAGAAATGTTTGAAGCTACTGACTGAATGAAAGGAGCTGGCATCTCACTCTCTTTGAATCTTCTTTATCATGCTAGGATTAGCAGGAAAAAGCAAAAAATTTCAGAATTGCACCTTGCAATGTGGAGATATTACTGTTTGTGCATTTACAATATTCATTGATTTTTGCCATTGAAAAACATGTTTTTCATATACCAGAAATGTTTGAAGCTACTGACTGAATGAAAGGAGCTGGCATCTCACTCTCTTTGAATCTTCTTTATCATGCTAGGATTAACAGGAAAAAGCTAAAAATTTCAGAATTGCACCGTGCAATGTGGAGATATTACTGTTTGTGCATTTACAATATTCATTGATTTTTGCCATTGAAAAACATGTTTTTCATATATCAGAAATGTTTGAAGCTACTGACTGAATGAAAGGAGCTGGCATCTCACTCTCTTTGAATCTTCTTTATCATGCTAGGATTAGCAGGAAAAAGCAAAAAATTTCAGAATTGCACCTTGCAATGTGGAGATATTACTGTTTGTGCATTTACAATATTCATTGATTTTTGCCATTGAAAAACATGTTTTTCATATACCAGAAATGTTTGAAGCTACTGACTGAATGAAAGGAGCTGGCATCTCACTGTCTTTGAATCTTCTTTATCATGCTAGGATTAACAGGAAAAAGCTAAAAATTTCAGAATTGCACCTTGCAATGTGGAGATATTACTGTTTGTGCATTTACAATATTCATTGATTTTTGCCATTGAAAAACATGTTTTTCATATACCAGAAATGTTTGAAGCTACTGACTGAATGAAAGGAGCTGGCATCTCACTCTCTTTGAATCTTCTTTATCATGCTAGGATTAACAGGAAAAAGCTAAAAATTTCAGAATTGCACCGTGCAATGTGGAGATATTACTGTTTGTGCATTTACAGTATTCATTGATTTTTGCCATTGAAAAACATGTTTTTCATATGCCAGAAATGTTTGAAGCTAATGACTGAATGAAAGGAGCTGGCATCTCACTCTCTTTGAATCTTCTTTATCATGCTAGGATTAACAGGAAAAAGCTAAAAATTTCAGAATTGCACCATGCAATGTGGAGATATTACTGTTTGTGCATTTACAATATTCATTGATTTTTGCCATTGAAAAACATGTTTTTCATATACCAGAAATGTTTGAAGCTACTGACTGAATGAAAGGAGCTGGCATCTCACTCTCTTTGAATCTTCTTTATCATGCTAGGATTAGCAGGAAAAAGCAAAAAATTTCAGAATTGCACCTTGCAATGTGGAGATATTACTGTTTGTGCATTTACAATATTCATTGATTTTTGCCATTGAAAAACATGTTTTTCATATACCAGAAATGTTTGAAGCTACTGACTGAATGAAAGGAGCTGGCATCTCACTCTCTTTGAATCTTCTTTATCATGCTAGGATTAACAGGAAAAAGCTAAAAATTTCAGAATTGCACCGTGCAATGTGGAGATATTACTGTTTGTGCATTTACAATATTCATTGATTTTTGCCATTGAAAAACATGTTTTTCATATACCAGAAATGTTTGAAGCTACTGACTGAATGAAAGGAGCTGGCATCTCACTCTCTTTGAATCTTCTTTATCATGCTAGGATTAACAGGAAAAAGCTAAAAATTTCAGAATTGCACCGTGCAATGTGGAGATATTACTGTTTGTGCATTTACAATATTCATTGATTTTTGCCATTGAAAAACATGTTTTTCATATACCAGAAATGTTTGAAGCTACTGACTGAATGAAAGGAGCTGGCATCTCACTCTCTTTGAATCTTCTTTATCATGCTAGGATTAACAGGAAAAAGCTAAAAATTTCAGAATTGCACCGTGCAATGTGGAGATATTACTGTTTGTGCATTTACAATATTCATTGATTTTTGCCATTGAAAAACATGTTTTTCATATACCAGAAATGTTTGAAGCTACTGACTGAATGAAAGGAGCTGGCATCTCACTCTCTTTGAATCTTCTTTATCATGCTAGGATTAGCAGGAAAAAGCAAAAAATTTCAGAATTGCACCTTGCAATGTGGAGATATTACTGTTTGTGCATTTACAATATTCATTGATTTTTGCCATTGAAAAACATGTTTTTCATTTACCAGAAATGTTTGAAGCTACTGACTGAATGAAAGGAGCTGGCATCTCACTCTCTTTGAATCTTCTTTATCATGCTAGGATTAACAGGAAAAAGCTAAAAATTTCAGAATTGCACCTTGCAATGTGGAGATATTACTGTTTGTGCATTTACAATATTCATTGATTTTTGCCATTGAAAAACATGTTTTTCATATACCAGAAATGTTTGAAGCTACTGACTGAATGAAAGGAGCTGGCATCTCACTCTCTTTGAATCTTCTTTATCATGCTAGGATTAACAGGAAAAAGCTAAAAATTTCAGAATTGCACCTTGCAATGTGGAGATATTACTGTTTGTGCATTTACAATATTCATTGATTTTTGCCATTGAAAAACATGTTTTTCCTATACCAGAAATGTTTGAAGCTACTGACTGAATGAAAGGAGCTGGCATCTCACTCTCTTTGAATCTTCTTTATCATGCTAGGATTAACAGGAAAAAGCTAAAAATTTCAGAATTGCACCTTGCAATGTGGAGATATTACTGTTTGTGCATTTACAATATTCATTGATTTTTGCCATTGAAAAACATGTTTTTCATATACCAGAAATGTTTGAAGCTACTGACTGAATGAAAGGAGCTGGCATCTCACTCTCTTTGAATCTTCTTTATCATGCTAGGATTAACAGGAAAAAGCTAAAAATTTCAGAATTGCACCGTGCAATGTGGGATTATTACTGTTTGTGCATTTACAATATTCATTGATTTTTGCCATTGAAAAACATGTTTTTCATATACCAGAAATGTTTGAAGCTAATGACTGAATGAAAGGAGCTGGCATCTCACTCTCTTTGAATCTTCTTTATCATGCTAGGATTAACAGGAAAAAGCTAAAAATTTCAGAATTGCACCATGCAATGTGGAGATATTACTGTTTGTGCATTTACAATATTCATTGATTTTTGCCATTGAAAAACATGTTTTTCATATACCAGAAATGTTTGAAGCTACTGACTGAATGAAAGGAGCTGGCATCTCACTCTCTTTGAATCTTCTTTATCATGCTAGGATTAGCAGGAAAAAGCAAAAAATTTCAGAATTGCACCTTGCAATGTGGAGATATTACTGTTTGTGCATTTACAATATTCATTGATTTTTGCCATTGAAAAACATGTTTTTCATATACCAGAAATGTTTGAAGCTACTGACTGAATGAAAGGAGCTGGCATCTCACTCTCTTTGAATCTTCTTTATCATGCTAGGATTAACAGGAAAAAGCTAAAAATTTCAGAATTGCACCGTGCAATGTGGAGATATTACTGTTTGTGCATTTACAATATTCATTGATTTTTGCCATTGAAAAACATGTTTTTCATATACCAGAAATGTTTGAAGCTACTGACTGAATGAAAGGAGCTGGCATCTCACTCTCTTTGAATCTTCTTTATCATGCTAGGATTAGCAGGAAAAAGCAAAAAATTTCAGAATTGCACCTTGCAATGTGGAGATATTACTGTTTGTGCATTTACAATATTCATTGATTTTTGCCATTGAAAAACATGTTTTTCATATACCAGAAATGTTTGAAGCTACTGACTGAATGAAAGGAGCTGGCATCTCACTCTCTTTGAATCTTCTTTATCATGCTAGGATTAACAGGAAAAAGCAAAAAATTTCAGAATTGCACCTTGCAATGTGGAGATATTACTGTTTGTGCATTTACAATATTCATTGATTTTTGCCATTGAAAAACATGTTTTTCATATACCAGAAATGTTTGAAGCTACTGACTGAATGAAAGGAGCTGGCATCTCACTCTCTTTGAATCTTCTTTATCATGCTAGGATTAACAGGAAAAAGCTAAAAATTTCAGAATTGCACCGTGCAATGTGGAGATATTACTGTTTGTGCATTTACAATATTCATTGATTTTTGCCATTGAAAAACATGTTTTTCATATACCAGAAATGTTTGAAGATACTGACTGAATGAAAGGAGCTGGCATCTCACTCTCTTTGAATCTTCTTTATCATGCTAGGATTAGCAGGAAAAAGCAAAAAATTTCAGAATTGCACCTTGCAATGTGGAGATATTACTGTTTGTGCATTTACAATATTCATTGATTTTTGCCATTGAAAAACATGTTTTTCATATACCAGAAATGTTTGAAGCTACTGACTGAATGAAAGGAGCTGGCATCTCACTCTCTTTGAATCTTCTTTATCATGCTAGGATTAACAGGAAAAAGCTAAAAATTTCAGAATTGCACCGTGCAATGTGGAGATATTACTGTTTGTGCATTTACAATATTCATTGATTTTTGCCATTGAAAAACATGTTTTTCATATACCAGAAATGTTTGAAGCTACTGACTGAATGAAAGGAGCTGGCATCTCACTCTCTTTGAATCTTCTTTATCATGCTAGGATTAGCAGGAAAAAGCAAAAAATTTCAGAATTGCACCTTGCAATGTGGAGATATTACTGTTTGTGCATTTACAATATTCATTGATTTTTGCCATTGAAAAACATGTTTTTCATATACCAGAAATGTTTGAAGCTACTGACTGAATGAAAGGAGCTGGCATCTCACTCTCTTTGAATCTTCTTTATCATGCTAGGATTAACAGGAAAAAGCTAAAAATTTCAGAATTGCACCTTGCAATGTGGAGATATTACTGTTTGTGCATTTACAATATTCATTGATTTTTGCCATTGAAAAACATGTTTTTCATATACCAGAAATGTTTGAAGCTACTGACTGAATGAAAGGAGCTGGCATCTCACTCTCTTTGAATCTTCTTTATCATGCTAGGATTAACAGGAAAAAGCTAAAAATTTCAGAATTGCACCGTGCAATGTGGAGATATTACTGTTTGTGCATTTACAGTATTCATTGATTTTTGCCATTGAAAAACATGTTTTTCATATGCCAGAAATGTTTGAAGCTAATGACTGAATGAAAGGAGCTGGCATCTCACTCTCTTTGAATCTTCTTTATCATGCTAGGATTAACAGGAAAAAGCTAAAAATTTCAGAATTGCACCGTGCAATGTGGAGATATTACTGTTTGTGCATTTACAATATTCATTGATTTTTGCCATTGAAAAACATGTTTTTCATATACCAGAAATGTTTGAAGCTACTGACTGAATGAAAGGAGCTGGCATCTCACTCTCTTTGAATCTTCTTTATCATGCTAGGATTAGCAGGAAAAAGCAAAAAATTTCAGAATTGCACCTTGCAATGTGGAGATATTACTGTTTGTGCATTTACAATATTCATTGATTTTTGCCATTGAAAAACATGTTTTTCATATACCAGAAATGTTTGAAGCTACTGACTGAATGAAAGGAGCTGGCATCTCACTCTCTTTGAATCTTCTTTATCATGCTAGGATTAACAGGAAAAAGCTAAAAATTTCAGAATTGCACCTTGCAATGTGGAGATATTACTGTTTGTGCATTTACAATATTCATTGATTTTTGCCATTGAAAAACATGTTTTTCATATACCAGAAATGTTTGAAGCTACTGACTGAATGAAAGGAGCTGGCATCTCACTCTCTTTGAATCTTCTTTATCATGCTAGGATTAACAGGAAAAAGCTAAAAATTTCAGAATTGCACCTTGCAATGTGGAGATATTACTGTTTGTGCATTTACAATATTCATTGATTTTTGCCATTGAAAAACATGTTTTTCATATACCAGAAATGTTTGAAGCTACTGACTGAATGAAAGGAGCTGGCATCTCACTCTCTTTGAATCTTCTTTATCATGCTAGGATTAACAGGAAAAAGCTAAAAATTTCAGAATTGCACCGTGCAATGTGGAGATATTACTGTTTGTGCATTTACAGTATTCATTGATTTTTGCCATTGAAAAACATGTTTTTCATATACCAGAAATGTTTGAAGCTACTGACTGAATGAAAGGAGCTGGCATCTCACTCTCTTTGAATCTTCTTTATCATGCTAGGATTAGCAGGAAAAAGCAAAAAATTTCAGAATTGCACCTTGCAATGTGGAGATATTACTGTTTGTGCATTTACAATATTCATTGATTTTTGCCATTGAAAAACATGTTTTTCATATACCAGAAATGTTTGAAGCTACTGACTGAATGAAAGGAGCTGGCATCTCACTCTCTTTGAATCTTCTTTATCATGCTAGGATTAACAGGAAAAAGCTAAAAATTTCAGAATTGCACCGTGCAATGTGGAGATATTACTGTTTGTGCATTTACAATATTCATTGATTTTTGCCATTGAAAAACATGTTTTTCATATACCAGAAATGTTTGAAGCTACTGACTGAATGAAAGGAGCTGGCATCTCACTCTCTTTGAATCTTCTTTATCATGCTAGGATTAACAGGAAAAAGCTAAAAATTTCAGAATTGCACCGTGCAATGTGGAGATATTACTGTTTGTGCATTTACAATATTCAT
The DNA here is from genome assembly GCF_046119375.1 of Phyllobates terribilis. Classification (NCBI taxonomy): domain Eukaryota; kingdom Metazoa; phylum Chordata; class Amphibia; order Anura; family Dendrobatidae; genus Phyllobates; species Phyllobates terribilis. Next base: position 23,425 of record NW_027368563.1, on the reverse strand, counting down.
TGATTTTTGCCATTGAAAAACATGTTTTTCATATACCAGAAATGTTTGAAGCTACTGACTGAATGAAAGGAGCTGGCATCTCACTCTCTTTGAATCTTCTTTATCATGCTAGGATTAACAGGAAAAAGCTAAAAATTTCAGAATTGCACCGTGCAATGTGGAGATATTACTGTTTGTGCATTTACAATATTCATTGATTTTTGCCATTGAAAAACATGTTTTTCATATACCAGAAATGTTTGAAGCTACTGACTGAATGAAAGGAGCTGGCATCTCACTCTCTTTGAATCTTCTTTATCATGCTAGGATTAGCAGGAAAAAGCAAAAAATTTCAGAATTGCACCTTGCAATGTGGAGATATTACTGTTTGTGCATTTACAATATTCATTGATTTTTGCCATTGAAAAACATGTTTTTCATTTACCAGAAATGTTTGAAGCTACTGACTGAATGAAAGGAGCTGGCATCTCACTCTCTTTGAATCTTCTTTATCATGCTAGGATTAACAGGAAAAAGCTAAAAATTTCAGAATTGCACCTTGCAATGTGGAGATATTACTGTTTGTGCATTTACAATATTCATTGATTTTTGCCATTGAAAAACATGTTTTTCATATACCAGAAATGTTTGAAGCTACTGACTGAATGAAAGGAGCTGGCATCTCACTCTCTTTGAATCTTCTTTATCATGCTAGGATTAACAGGAAAAAGCTAAAAATTTCAGAATTGCACCTTGCAATGTGGAGATATTACTGTTTGTGCATTTACAATATTCATTGATTTTTGCCATTGAAAAACATGTTTTTCATATACCAGAAATGTTTGAAGCTACTGACTGAATGAAAGGAGCTGGCATCTCACTCTCTTTGAATCTTCTTTATCATGCTAGGATTAACAGGAAAAAGCTAAAAATTTCAGAATTGCACCTTGCAATGTATAGATATTACTGTTTGTGCATTTACAATATTCATTGATTTTTGCCATTGAAAAACATGTTTTTCATATACCAGAAATGTTTGAAGCTACTGACTGAATGAAAGGAGCTGGCATCTCACTCTCTTTGAATCTTCTTTATCATGCTAGGATTAACAGGAAAAAGCTAAAAATTTCAGAATTGCACCGTGCAATGTGGGATTATTACTGTTTGTGCATTTACAATATTCATTGATTTTTGCCATTGAAAAACATGTTTTTCATATACCAGAAATGTTTGAAGCTAATGACTGAATGAAAGGAGCTGGCATCTCACTCTCTTTGAATCTTCTTTATCATGCTAGGATTAACAGGAAAAAGCTAAAAATTTCAGAATTGCACCATGCAATGTGGAGATATTACTGTTTGTGCATTTACAATATTCATTGATTTTTGCCATTGAAAAACATGTTTTTCATATACCAGAAATGTTTGAAGCTACTGACTGAATGAAAGGAGCTGGCATCTCACTCTCTTTGAATCTTCTTTATCATGCTAGGATTAGCAGGAAAAAGCAAAAAATTTCAGAATTGCACCTTGCAATGTGGAGATATTACTGTTTGTGCATTTACAATATTCATTGATTTTTGCCATTGAAAAACATGTTTTTCATATACCAGAAATGTTTGAAGCTACTGACTGAATGAAAGGAGCTGGCATCTCACTCTCTTTGAATCTTCTTTATCATGCTAGGATTAACAGGAAAAAGCTAAAAATTTCAGAATTGCACCGTGCAATGTGGAGATATTACTGTTTGTGCATTTACAATATTCATTGATTTTTGCCATTGAAAAACATGTTTTTCATATACCAGAAATGTTTGAAGCTACTGACTGAATGAAAGGAGCTGGCATCTCACTCTCTTTGAATCTTCTTTATCATGCTAGGATTAGCAGGAAAAAGCAAAAAATTTCAGAATTGCACCTTGCAATGTGGAGATATTACTGTTTGTGCATTTACAATATTCATTGATTTTTGCCATTGAAAAACATGTTTTTCATATACCAGAAATGTTTGAAGCTACTGACTGAATGAAAGGAGCTGGCATCTCACTCTCTTTGAATCTTCTTTATCATGCTAGGATTAACAGGAAAAAGCAAAAAATTTCAGAATTGCACCTTGCAATGTGGAGATATTACTGTTTGTGCATTTACAATATTCATTGATTTTTGCCATTGAAAAACATGTTTTTCATATACCAGAAATGTTTGAAGCTACTGACTGAATGAAAGGAGCTGGCATCTCACTCTCTTTGAATCTTCTTTATCATGCTAGGATTAACAGGAAAAAGCTAAAAATTTCAGAATTGCACCGTGCAATGTGGAGATATTACTGTTTGTGCATTTACAATATTCATTGATTTTTGCCATTGAAAAACATGTTTTTCATATACCAGAAATGTTTGAAGATACTGACTGAATGAAAGGAGCTGGCATCTCACTCTCTTTGAATCTTCTTTATCATGCTAGGATTAGCAGGAAAAAGCAAAAAATTTCAGAATTGCACCTTGCAATGTGGAGATATTACTGTTTGTGCATTTACAATATTCATTGATTTTTGCCATTGAAAAACATGTTTTTCATATACCAGAAATGTTTGAAGCTACTGACTGAATGAAAGGAGCTGGCATCTCACTCTCTTTGAATCTTCTTTATCATGCTAGGATTAACAGGAAAAAGCTAAAAATTTCAGAATTGCACCGTGCAATGTGGAGATATTACTGTTTGTGCATTTACAATATTCATTGATTTTTGCCATTGAAAAACATGTTTTTCATATACCAGAAATGTTTGAAGCTACTGACTGAATGAAAGGAGCTGGCATCTCACTCTCTTTGAATCTTCTTTATCATGCTAGGATTAGCAGGAAAAAGCAAAAAATTTCAGAATTGCACCTTGCAATGTGGAGATATTACTGTTTGTGCATTTACAATATTCATTGATTTTTGCCATTGAAAAACATGTTTTTCATATACCAGAAATGTTTGAAGCTACTGACTGAATGAAAGGAGCTGGCATCTCACTCTCTTTGAATCTTCTTTATCATGCTAGGATTAACAGGAAAAAGCTAAAAATTTCAGAATTGCACCTTGCAATGTGGAGATATTACTGTTTGTGCATTTACAATATTCATTGATTTTTGCCATTGAAAAACATGTTTTTCATATACCAGAAATGTTTGAAGCTACTGACTGAATGAAAGGAGCTGGCATCTCACTCTCTTTGAATCTTCTTTATCATGCTAGGATTAACAGGAAAAAGCTAAAAATTTCAGAATTGCACCGTGCAATGTGGAGATATTACTGTTTGTGCATTTACAGTATTCATTGATTTTTGCCATTGAAAAACATGTTTTTCATATGCCAGAAATGTTTGAAGCTAATGACTGAATGAAAGGAGCTGGCATCTCACTCTCTTTGAATCTTCTTTATCATGCTAGGATTAACAGGAAAAAGCTAAAAATTTCAGAATTGCACCGTGCAATGTGGAGATATTACTGTTTGTGCATTTACAATATTCATTGATTTTTGCCATTGAAAAACATGTTTTTCATATACCAGAAATGTTTGAAGCTACTGACTGAATGAAAGGAGCTGGCATCTCACTCTCTTTGAATCTTCTTTATCATGCTAGGATTAGCAGGAAAAAGCAAAAAATTTCAGAATTGCACCTTGCAATGTGGAGATATTACTGTTTGTGCATTTACAATATTCATTGATTTTTGCCATTGAAAAACATGTTTTTCATATACCAGAAATGTTTGAAGCTACTGACTGAATGAAAGGAGCTGGCATCTCACTCTCTTTGAATCTTCTTTATCATGCTAGGATTAACAGGAAAAAGCTAAAAATTTCAGAATTGCACCTTGCAATGTGGAGATATTACTGTTTGTGCATTTACAATATTCATTGATTTTTGCCATTGAAAAACATGTTTTTCATATACCAGAAATGTTTGAAGCTACTGACTGAATGAAAGGAGCTGGCATCTCACTCTCTTTGAATCTTCTTTATCATGCTAGGATTAACAGGAAAAAGCTAAAAATTTCAGAATTGCACCTTGCAATGTGGAGATATTACTGTTTGTGCATTTACAATATTCATTGATTTTTGCCATTGAAAAACATGTTTTTCATATACCAGAAATGTTTGAAGCTACTGACTGAATGAAAGGAGCTGGCATCTCACTCTCTTTGAATCTTCTTTATCATGCTAGGATTAACAGGAAAAAGCTAAAAATTTCAGAATTGCACCTTGCAATGTGGAGATATTACTGTTTGTGCATTTACAATATTCATTGATTTTTGCCATTGAAAAACATGTTTTTCATATACCAGAAATGTTTGAAGCTACTGACTGAATGAAAGGAGCTGGCATCTCACTCTCTTTGAATCTTCTTTATCATGCTAGGATTAACAGGAAAAAGCTAAAAATTTCAGAATTGCACCGTGCAATGTGGAGATATTACTGTTTGTGCATTTACAGTATTCATTGATTTTTGCCATTGAAAAACATGTTTTTCATATACCAGAAATGTTTGAAGCTACTGACTGAATGAAAGGAGCTGGCATCTCACTCTCTTTGAATCTTCTTTATCATGCTAGGATTAGCAGGAAAAAGCAAAAAATTTCAGAATTGCACCTTGCAATGTGGAGATATTACTGTTTGTGCATTTACAATATTCATTGATTTTTGCCATTGAAAAACATGTTTTTCATATACCAGAAATGTTTGAAGCTACTGACTGAATGAAAGGAGCTGGCATCTCACTCTCTTTGAATCTTCTTTATCATGCTAGGATTAACAGGAAAAAGCTAAAAATTTCAGAATTGCACCGTGCAATGTGGAGATATTACTGTTTGTGCATTTACAATATTCATTGATTTTTGCCATTGAAAAACATGTTTTTCATATACCAGAAATGTTTGAAGCTACTGACTGAATGAAAGGAGCTGGCATCTCACTCTCTTTGAATCTTCTTTATCATGCTAGGATTAGCAGGAAAAAGCAAAAAATTTCAGAATTGCACCTTGCAATGTGGAGATATTACTGTTTGTGCATTTACAATATTCATTGATTTTTGCCATTGAAAAACATGTTTTTCATATACCAGAAATGTTTGAAGCTACTGACTGAATGAAAGGAGCTGGCATCTCACTCTCTTTGAATCTTCTTTATCATGCTAGGATTAACAGGAAAAAGCAAAAAATTTCAGAATTGCACCTTGCAATGTGGAGATATTACTGTTTGTGCATTTACAATATTCATTGATTTTTGCCATTGAAAAACATGTTTTTCATATACCAGAAATGTTTGAAGCTACTGACTGAATGAAAGGAGCTGGCATCTCACTCTCTTTGAATCTTCTTTATCATGCTAGGATTAACAGGAAAAAGCTAAAAATTTCAGAATTGCACCGTGCAATGTGGAGATATTACTGTTTGTGCATTTACAATATTCATTGATTTTTGCCATTGAAAAACATGTTTTTCATATACCAGAAATGTTTGAAGCTACTGACTGAATGAAAGGAGCTGGCATCTCACTCTCTTTGAATCTTCTTTATCATGCTAGGATTAGCAGGAAAAAGCAAAAAATTTCAGAATTGCACCTTGCAATGTGGAGATATTACTGTTTGTGCATTTACAATATTCATTGATTTTTGCCATTGAAAAACATGTTTTTCATATACCAGAAATGTTTGAAGCTACTGACTGAATGAAAGGAGCTGGCATCTCACTCTCTTTGAATCTTCTTTATCATGCTAGGATTAACAGGAAAAAGCTAAAAATTTCAGAATTGCACCGTGCAATGTGGAGATATTAATGTTTGTGCATTTACAATATTCATTGATTTTTGCCATTGAAAAACATGTTTTTCATATACCAGAAATGTTTGAAGCTACTGACTGAATGAAAGGAGCTGGCATCTCACTCTCTTTGAATCTTCTTTATCATGCTAGGATTAGCAGGAAAAAGCAAAAAATTTCAGAATTGCACCTTGCAATGTGGAGATATTACTGTTTGTGCATTTACAATATTCATTGATTTTTGCCATTGAAAAACATGTTTTTCATATACCAGAAATGTTTGAAGCTACTGACTGAATGAAAGGAGCTGGCATCTCACTCTCTTTGAATCTTCTTTATCATGCTAGGATTAACAGGAAAAAGCTAAAAATTTCAGAATTGCACCTTGCAATGTGGAGATATTACTGTTTGTGCATTTACAATATTCATTGATTTTTGCCATTGAAAAACATGTTTTTCATATACCAGAAATGTTTGAAGCTACTGACTGAATGAAAGGAGCTGGCATCTCACTCTCTTTGAATCTTCTTTATCATGCTAGGATTAACAGGAAAAAGCTAAAAATTTCAGAATTGCACCGTGCAATGTGGAGATATTACTGTTTGTGCATTTACAGTATTCATTGATTTTTGCCATTGAAAAACATGTTTTTCATATGCCAGAAATGTTTGAAGCTAATGACTGAATGAAAGGAGCTGGCATCTCACTCTCTTTGAATCTTCTTTATCATGCTAGGATTAACAGGAAAAAGCTAAAAATTTCAGAATTGCACCATGCAATGTGGAGATATTACTGTTTGTGCATTTACAATATTCATTGATTTTTGCCATTGAAAAACATGTTTTTCATATACCAGAAATGTTTGAAGCTACTGACTGAATGAAAGGAGCTGGCATCTCACTCTCTTTGAATCTTCTTTATCATGCTAGGATTAGCAGGAAAAAGCAAAAAATTTCAGAATTGCACCTTGCAATGTGGAGATATTACTGTTTGTGCATTTACAATATTCATTGATTTTTGCCATTGAAAAACATGTTTTTCATATACCAGAAATGTTTGAAGCTACTGACTGAATGAAAGGAGCTGGCATCTCACTCTCTTTGAATCTTCTTTATCATGCTAGGATTAACAGGAAAAAGCTAAAAATTTCAGAATTGCACCGTGCAATGTGGAGATATTACTGTTTGTGCATTTACAATATTCATTGATTTTTGCCATTGAAAAACATGTTTTTCATATACCAGAAATGTTTGAAGCTACTGACTGAATGAAAGGAGCTGGCATCTCACTCTCTTTGAATCTTCTTTATCATGCTAGGATTAGCAGGAAAAAGCAAAAAATTTCAGAATTGCACCTTGCAATGTGGAGATATTACTGTTTGTGCATTTACAATATTCATTGATTTTTGCCATTGAAAAACATGTTTTTCATATACCAGAAATGTTTGAAGCTACTGACTGAATGAAAGGAGCTGGCATCTCACTCTCTTTGAATCTTCTTTATCATGCTAGGATTAACAGGAAAAAGCTAAAAATTTCAGAATTGCACCTTGCAATGTGGAGATATTACTGTTTGTGCATTTACAATATTCATTGATTTTTGCCATTGAAAAACATGTTTTTCATATACCAGAAATGTTTGAAGCTACTGACTGAATGAAAGGAGCTGGCATCTCACTCTCTTTGAATCTTCTTTATCATGCTAGGATTAACAGGAAAAAGCTAAAAATTTCAGAATTGCACCGTGCAATGTGGAGATATTACTGTTTGTGCATTTACAGTATTCATTGATTTTTGCCATTGAAAAACATGTTTTTCATATGCCAGAAATGTTTGAAGCTAATGACTGAATGAAAGGAGCTGGCATCTCACTCTCTTTGAATCTTCTTTATCATGCTAGGATTAACAGGAAAAAGCTAAAAATTTCAGAATTGCACCATGCAATGTGGAGATATTACTGTTTGTGCATTTACAATATTCATTGATTTTTGCCATTGAAAAACATGTTTTTCATATACCAGAAATGTTTGAAGCTACTGACTGAATGAAAGGAGCTGGCATCTCACTCTCTTTGAATCTTCTTTATCATGCTAGGATTAGCAGGAAAAAGCAAAAAATTTCAGAATTGCACCTTGCAATGTGGAGATATTACTGTTTGTGCATTTACAATATTCATTGATTTTTGCCATTGAAAAACATGTTTTTCATATACCAGAAATGTTTGAAGCTACTGACTGAATGAAAGGAGCTGGCATCTCACTCTCTTTGAATCTTCTTTATCATGCTAGGATTAACAGGAAAAAGCTAAAAATTTCAGAATTGCACCGTGCAATGTGGAGATATTACTGTTTGTGCATTTACAATATTCATTGATTTTTGCCATTGAAAAACATGTTTTTCATATACCAGAAATGTTTGAAGCTACTGACTGAATGAAAGGAGCTGGCATCTCACTCTCTTTGAATCTTCTTTATCATGCTAGGATTAGCAGGAAAAAGCAAAAAATTTCAGAATTGCACCTTGCAATGTGGAGATATTACTGTTTCTGCATTTACAATATTCATTGATTTTTGCCATTGAAAAACATGTTTTTCATATACCAGAAATGTTTGAAGCTACTGACTGAATGAAAGGAGCTGGCATCTCACTCTCTTTGAATCTTCTTTATCATGCTAGGATTAACAGGAAAAAGCAAAAAATTTCAGAATTGCACCTTGCAATGTGGAGATATTACTGTTTGTGCATTTACAATATTCATTGATTTTTGCCATTGAAAAACATGTTTTTCATATACCAGAAATGTTTGAAGCTACTGACTGAATGAAAGGAGCTGGCATCTCACTCTCTTTGAATCTTCTTTATCATGCTAGGATTAACAGGAAAAAGCTAAAAATTTCAGAATTGCACCGTGCAATGTGGAGATATTACTGTTTGTGCATTTACAATATTCATTGATTTTTGCCATTGAAAAACATGTTTTTCATATACCAGAAATGTTTGAAGCTACTGACTGAATGAAAGGAGCTGGCATCTCACTCTCTTTGAATCTTCTTTATCATGCTAGGATTAGCAGGAAAAATCAAAAAATTTCAGAATTGCACCTTGCAATGTGGAGATATTACTGTTTGTGCATTTACAATATTCATTGATTTTTGCCATTGAAAAACATGTTTTTCATATACCAGAAATGTTTGAAGCTACTGACTGAATGAAAGGAGCTGGCATCTCACTCTCTTTGAATCTTCTTTATCATGCTAGGATTAACAGGAAAAAGCTAAAAATTTCAGAATTGCACCTTGCAATGTGGAGATATTACTGTTTGTGCATTTACAATATTCATTGATTTTTGCCATTGAAAAACATGTTTTTCATATACCAGAAATGTTTGAAGCTACTGACTGAATGAAAGGAGCTGGCATCTCACTCTCTTTGAATCTTCTTTATCATGCTAGGATTAACAGGAAAAAGCTAAAAATTTCAGAATTGCACCGTGCAATGTGGAGATATTACTGTTTGTGCATTTACAATATTCATTGATTTTTGCCATTGAAAAACATGTTTTTCATATACCAGAAATGTTTGAAGCTAATGACTGAATGAAAGGAGCTGGCATCTCACTCTCTTTGAATCTTCTTTATCATGCTAGGATTAACAGGAAAAAGCTAAAAATTTCAGAATTGCACCATGCAATGTGGAGATATTACTGTTTGTGCATTTACAATATTCATTGATTTTTGCCATTGAAAAACATGTTTTTCATATACCAGAAATGTTTGAAGCTACTGACTGAATGAAAGGAGCTGGCATCTCACTCTCTTTGAATCTTCTTTATCATGCTAGGATTAGCAGGAAAAAGCAAAAAATTTCAGAATTGCACCTTGCAATGTGGAGATATTACTGTTTGTGCATTTACAATATTCATTGATTTTTGCCATTGAAAAACATGTTTTTCATATACCAGAAATGTTTGAAGCTACTGACTGAATGAAAGGAGCTGGCATCTCACTCTCTTTGAATCTTCTTTATCATGCTAGGATTAGCAGGAAAAAGCAAAAAATTTCAGAATTGCACCTTGCAATGTGGAGATATTACTGTTTGTGCATTTACAATATTCATTGATTTTTGCCATTGAAAAACATGTTTTTCATATACCAGAAATGTTTGAAGCTACTGACTGAATGAAAGGAGCTGGCATCTCACTCTCTTTGAATCTTCTTTATCATGCTAGGATTAACAGGAAAAAGCAAAAAATTTCAGAATTGCACCTTGCAATGTGGAGATATTACTGTTTGTGCATTTACAATATTCATTGATTTTTGCCATTGAAAAACATGTTTTTCATATACCAGAAATGTTTGAAGCTACTGACTGAATGAAAGGAGCTGGCATCTCACTCTCTTTGAATCTTCTTTATCATGCTAGGATTAGCAGGAAAAAGCAAAAAATTTCAGAATTGCACCTTGCAATGTGGAGATATTACTGTTTGTGCATTTACAATATTCATTGATTTTTGCCATTGAAAAACATGTTTTTCATATACCAGAAATGTTTGAAGCTACTGACTGAATGAAAGGAGCTGGCATCTCACTCTCTTTGAATCTTCTTTATCATGCTAGGATTAACAGGAAAAAGCTAAAAATTTCAGAATTGCACCTTGCAATGTGGAGATATTACTGTTTGTGCATTTACAATATTCATTGATTTTTGCCATTGAAAAACATGTTTTTCATATACCAGAAATGTTTGAAGCTACTGACTGAATGAAAGGAGCTGGCATCTCACTCTCTTTGAATCTTCTTTATCATGCTAGGATTAACAGGAAAAAGCTAAAAATTTCAGAATTGCACCGTGCAATGTGGAGATATTACTGTTTGTGCATTTACAGTATTCATTGATTTTTGCCATTGAAAAACATGTTTTTCATATGCCAGAAATGTTTGAAGCTAATGACTGAATGAAAGGAGCTGGCATCTCACTCTCTTTGAATCTTCTTTATCATGCTAGGATTAACAGGAAAAAGCTAAAAATTTCAGAATTGCACCATGCAATGTGGAGATATTACTGTTTGTGCATTTACAATATTCATTGATTTTTGCCATTGAAAAACATGTTTTTCATATACCAGAAATGTTTGAAGCTACTGACTGAATGAAAGGAGCTGGCATCTCACTCTCTTTGAATCTTCTTTATCATGCTAGGATTAGCAGGAAAAAGCAAAAAATTTCAGAATTGCACCTTGCAATGTGGAGATATTACTGTTTGTGCATTTACAATATTCATTGATTTTTGCCATTGAAAAACATGTTTTTCATATACCAGAAATGTTTGAAGCTACTGACTGAATGAAAGGAGCTGGCATCTCACTCTCTTTGAATCTTCTTTATCATGCTAGGATTAACAGGAAAAAGCTAAAAATTTCAGAATTGCACCGTGCAATGTGGAGATATTACTGTTTGTGCATTTACAATATTCATTGATTTTTGCCATTGAAAAACATGTTTTTCATATACCAGAAATGTTTGAAGCTACTGACTGAATGAAAGGAGCTGGCATCTCACTCTCTTTGAATCTTCTTTATCATGCTAGGATTAGCAGGAAAAAGCAAAAAATTTCAGAATTGCACCTTGCAATGTGGAGATATTACTGTTTGTGCATTTACAATATTCATTGATTTTTGCCATTGAAAAACATGTTTTTCATATACCAGAAATGTTTGAAGCTACTGACTGAATGAAAGGAGCTGGCATCTCACTCTCTTTGAATCTTCTTTATCATGCTAGGATTAACAGGAAAAAGCAAAAAATTTCAGAATTGCACCTTGCAATGTGGAGATATTACTGTTTGTGCATTTACAATATTCATTGATTTTTGCCATTGAAAAACATGTTTTTCATATACCAGAAATGTTTGAAGCTACTGACTGAATGAAAGGAGCTGGCATCTCACTCTCTTTGAATCTTCTTTATCATGCTAGGATTAACAGGAAAAAGCTAAAAATTTCAGAATTGCACCGTGCAATGTGGAGATATTACTGTTTGTGCATTTACAATATTCATTGATTTTTGCCATTGAAAAACATGTTTTTCATATACCAGAAATGTTTGAAGCTACTGACTGAATGAAAGGAGCTGGCATCTCACTCTCTTTGAATCTTCTTTATCATGCTAGGATTAGCAGGAAAAAGCAAAAAATTTCAGAATTGCACCTTGCAATGTGGAGATATTACTGTTTGTGCATTTACAATATTCATTGATTTTTGCCATTGAAAAACATGTTTTTCATATACCAGAAATGTTTGAAGCTACTGACTGAATGAAAGGAGGTGGCATCTCACTCTCTTTGAATCTTCTTTATCATGCTAGGATTAACAGGAAAAAGCTAAAAATTTCAGAATTGCACCTTGCAATGTGGAGATATTACTGTTTGTGCATTTACAATATTCATTGATTTTTGCCATTGAAAAACATGTTTTTCATATACCAGAAATGTTTGAAGCTACTGACTGAATGAAAGGAGCTGGCATCTCACTCTCTTTGAATCTTCTTTATCATGCTAGGATTAACAGGAAAAAGCTAAAAATTTCAGAATTGCACCGTGCAATGTGGAGATATTACTGTTTGTGCATTTACAATATTCATTGATTTTTGCCATTGAAAAACATGTTTTTCATATACCAGAAATGTTTGAAGCTAATGACTGAATGAAAGGAGCTGGCATCTCACTCTCTTTGAATCTTCTTTATCATGCTAGGATTAACAGGAAAAAGCTAAAAATTTCAGAATTGCACCATGCAATGTGGAGATATTACTGTTTGTGCATTTACAATATTCATTGATTTTTGCCATTGAAAAACATGTTTTTCATATACCAGAAATGTTTGAAGCTACTGACTGAATGAAAGGAGCTGGCATCTCACTCTCTTTGAATCTTCTTTATCATGCTAGGATTAGCAGGAAAAAGCAAAAAATTTCAGAATTGCACCTTGCAATGTGGAGATATTACTGTTTGTGCATTTACAATATTCATTGATTTTTGCCATTGAAAAACATGTTTTTCATATACCAGAAATGTTTGAAGCTACTGACTGAATGAAAGGAGCTGGCATCTCACTCTCTTTGAATCTTCTTTATCATGCTAGGATTAACAGGAAAAAGTTAAAAATTTCAGAATTGCACCGTGCAATGTGGAGATATTACTGTTTGTGCATTTACAATATTCATTGATTTTTGCCATTGAAAAACATGTTTTTCATATACCAGAAATGTTTGAAGCTACTGACTGAATGAAAGGAGCTGGCATCTCACTCTCTTTGAATCTTCTTTATCATGCTAGGATTAGCAGGAAAAAGCAAAAAATTTCAGAATTGCACCTTGCAATGTGGAGATATTACTGTTTGTGCATTTACAATATTCATTGATTTTTGCCATTGAAAAACATGTTTTTCATATACCAGAAATGTTTGAAGCTACTGACTGAATGAAAGGAGCTGGCATCTCACTCTCTTTGAATCTTCTTTATCATGCTAGGATTAACAGGAAAAAGCAAAAAATTTCAGAATTGCACCTTGCAATGTGGAGATATTACTGTTTGTGCATTTACAATATTCATTGATTTTTGCCATTGAAAAACATGTTTTTCATATACCAGAAATGTTTGAAGCTACTGACTGAATGAAAGGAGCTGGCATCTCACTCTCTTTGAATCTTCTTTATCATGCTAGGATTAACAGGAAAAAGCTAAAAATTTCAGAATTGCACCGTGCAATGTGGAGATATTACTGTTTGTGCATTTACAATATTCATTGATTTTTGCCATTGAAAAACATGTTTTTCATATACCAGAAATGTTTGAAGCTACTGACTGAATGAAAGGAGCTGGCATCTCACTCTCTTTGAATCTTCTTTATCATGCTAGGATTAGCAGGAAAAAGCAAAAAATTTCAGAATTGCACCTTGCAATGTGGAGATATTACTGTTTGTGCATTTACAATATTCATTGATTTTTGCCATTGAAAAACATGTTTTTCATATACCAGAAATGTTTGAAGCTACTGACTGAATGAAAGGAGCTGGCATCTCACTCTCTTTGAATCTTCTTTATCATGCTAGGATTAACAGGAAAAAGCTAAAAATTTCAGAATTGCACCGTGCAATGTGGAGATATTACTGTTTGTGCATTTACAATATTCATTGATTTTTGCCATTGAAAAACATGTTTTTCATATACCAGAAATGTTTGAAGCTACTGACTGAATGAAAGGAGCTGGCATCTCACTCTCTTTGAATCTTCTTTATCATGCTAGGATTAGCAGGAAAAAGCAAAAAATTTCAGAATTGCACCTTGCAATGTGGAGATATTACTGTTTGTGCATTTACAATATTCATTGATTTTTGCCATTGAAAAACATGTTTTTCATATACCAGAAATGTTTGAAGCTACTGACTGAATGAAAGGAGCTGGCATCTCACTCTCTTTGAATCTTCTTTATCATGCTAGGATTAACAGGAAAAAGCTAAAAATTTCAGAATTGCACCTTGCAATGTGGAGATATTACTGTTTGTGCATTTACAATATTCATTGATTTTTGCCATTGAAAAACATGTTTTTCATATACCAGAAATGTTTGAAGCTACTGACTGAATGAAAGGAGCTGGCATCTCACTCTCTTTGAATCTTCTTTATCATGCTAGGATTAACAGGAAAAAGCTAAAAATTTCAGAATTGCACCGTGCAATGTGGAGATATTACTGTTTGTGCATTTACAGTATTCATTGATTTTTGCCATTGAAAAACATGTTTTTCATATGCCAGAAATGTTTGAAGCTAATGACTGAATGAAAGGAGCTGGCATCTCACTCTCTTTGAATCTTCTTTATCATGCTAGGATTAACAGGAAAAAGCTAAAAATTTCAGAATTGCACCATGCAATGTGGAGATATTACTGTTTGTGCATTTACAATATTCATTGATTTTTGCCATTGAAAAACATGTTTTTCATATACCAGAAATGTTTGAAGCTACTGACTGAATGAAAGGAGCTGGCATCTCACTCTCTTTGAATCTTCTTTATCATGCTAGGATTAGCAGGAAAAAGCAAAAAATTTCAGAATTGCACCTTGCAATGTGGAGATATTACTGTTTGTGCATTTACAATATTCATTGATTTTTGCCATTGAAAAACATGTTTTTCATATACCAGAAATGTTTGAAGCTACTGACTGAATGAAAGGAGCTGGCATCTCACTCTCTTTGAATCTTCTTTATCATGCTAGGATTAACAGGAAAAAGCAAAAAATTTCAGAATTGCACCGTGCAATGTGGAGATATTACTGTTTGTGCATTTACAATATTCATTGATTTTTGCCATTGAAAAACATGTTTTTCATATACCAGAAATGTTTGAAGCTACTGACTGAATGAAAGGAGCTGGCATCTCACTCTCTTTGAATCTTCTTTATCATGCTAGGATTAGCAGGAAAAAGCAAAAAATTTCAGAATTGCACCTTGCAATGTGGAGATATTACTGTTTGTGCATTTACAATATTCATTGATTTTTGCCATTGAAAAACATGTTTTTCATATACCAGAAATGTTTGAAGCTACTGACTGAATGAAAGGAGCTGGCATCTCACTCTCTTTGAATCTTCTTTATCATGCTAGGATTAACAGGAAAAAGCAAAAAATTTCAGAATTGCACCTTGCAATGTGGAGATATTACTGTTTGTGCATTTACAATATTCATTGATTTTTGCCATTGAAAAACATGTTTTTCATATACCAGAAATGTTTGAAGCTACTGACTGAATGAAAGGAGCTGGCATCTCACTCTCTTTGAATCTTCTTTATCATGCTAGGATTAACAGGAAAAAGCTAAAAATTTCAGAATTGCACCGTGCAATGTGGAGATATTACTGTTTGTGCATTTACAGTATTCATTGATTTTTGCCATTGAAAAACATGTTTTTCATATGCCAGAAATGTTTGAAGCTAATGACTGAATGAAAGGAGCTGGCATCTCACTCTCTTTGAATCTTCTTTATCATGCTAGGATTAACAGGAAAAAGCTAAAAATTTCAGAATTGCACCATGCAATGTGGAGATATTACTGTTTGTGCATTTACAATATTCATTGATTTTTGCCATTGAAAAACATGTTTTTCATATACCAGAAATGTTTGAAGCTACTGACTGAATGAAAGGAGCTGGCATCTCACTCTCTTTGAATCTTCTTTATCATGCTAGGATTAGCAGGAAAAAGCAAAAAATTTCAGAATTGCACCTTGCAATGTGGAGATATTACTGTTTGTGCATTTACAATATTCATTGATTTTTGCCATTGAAAAACATGTTTTTCATATACCAGAAATGTTTGAAGCTACTGACTGAATGAAAGGAGCTGGCATCTCACTCTCTTTGAATCTTCTTTATCATGCTAGGATTAACAGGAAAAAGCTAAAAATTTCAGAATTGCACCGTGCAATGTGGAGATATTACTGTTTGTGCATTTACAATATTCATTGATTTTTGCCATTGAAAAACATGTTTTTCATATACCAGAAATGTTTGAAGCTACTGACTGAATGAAAGGAGCTGGCATCTCACTCTCTTTGAATCTTCTTTATCATGCTAGGATTAGCAGGAAAAAGCAAAAAATTTCAGAATTGCACCTTGCAATGTGGAGATATTACTGTTTGTGCATTTACAATATTCATTGATTTTTGCCATTGAAAAACATGTTTTTCATATACCAGAAATGTTTGAAGCTACTGACTGAATGAAAGGAGCTGGCATCTCACTCTCTTTGAATCTTCTTTATCATGCTAGGATTAACAGGAAAAAGCAAAAAATTTCAGAATTGCACCTTGCAATGTGGAGATATTACTGTTTGTGCATTTACAATATTCATTGATTTTTGCCATTGAAAAACATGTTTTTCATATACCAGAAATGTTTGAAGCTACTGACTGAATGAAAGGAGCTGGCATCTCACTCTCTTTGAATCTTCTTTATCATGCTAGGATTAACAGGAAAAAGCTAAAAATTTCAGAATTGCACCGTGCAATGTGGAGATATTACTGTTTGTGCATTTACAATATTCATTGATTTTTGCCATTGAAAAACATGTTTTTCATATACCAGAAATGTTTGAAGGTACTGACTGAATGAAAGGAGCTGGCATCTCACTCTTTGAATCTTCTTTATCATGCTAGGATTAGCAGGAAAAAGCAAAAAATTTCAGAATTGCACCTTGCAATGTGGAGATATTACTGTTTGTGCATTTACAATATTCATTGATTTTTGCCATTGAAAAACATGTTTTTCGTATACCAGAAATGTTTGAAGCTACTGACTGAATGAAAGGAGCTGGCATCTCACTCTCTTTGAATCTTCTTTATCATGCTAGGATTAACAGGAAAAAGCTAAAAATTTCAGAATTGCACCGTGCAATGTGGAGATATTACTGTTTGTGCATTTACAATATTCATTGATTTTTGCCATTGAAAAACATGTTTTTCATATACCAGAAATGTTTGAAGCTACTGACTGAATGAAAGGAGCTGGCATCTCACTCTCTTTGAATCTTCTTTATCATGCTAGGATTAGCAGGAAAAAGCAAAAAATTTCAGAATTGCACCTTGCAATGTGGAGATATTACTGTTTGTGCATTTACAATATTCATTGATTTTTGCCATTGAAAAACATGTTTTTCATATACCAGAAATGTTTGAAGCTACTGACTGAATGAAAGGAGCTGGCATCTCACTCTCTTTGAATCTTCTTTATCATGCTAGGATTAACAGGAAAAAGCTAAAAATTTCAGAATTGCACCGTGCAATGTGGAGATATTACTGTTTGTGCATTTACAATATTCATTGATTTTTGCCATTGAAAAACATGTTTTTCATATACCAGAAATGTTTGAAGCTACTGACTGAATGAAAGGAGCTGGCATCTCACTCTCTTTGAATCTTCTTTATCATGCTAGGATTAGCAGGAAAAAGCAAAAAATTTCAGAATTGCACCTTGCAATGTGGAGATATTACTGTTTGTGCATTTACAATATTCATTGATTTTTGCCATTGAAAAACATGTTTTTCATATACCAGAAATGTTTGAAGCTACTGACTGAATGAAAGGAGCTGGCATCTCACTCTCTTTGAATCTTCTTTATCATGCTAGGATTAACAGGAAAAAGCAAAAAATTTCAGAATTGCACCTTGCAATGTGGAGATATTACTGTTTGTGCATTTACAATATTCATTGATTTTTGCCATTGAAAAACATGTTTTTCATATACCAGAAATGTTTGAAGCTACTGACTGAATGAAAGGAGCTGGCATCTCACTCTCTTTGAATCTTCTTTATCATGCTAGGATTAACAGGAAAAAGCTAAAAATTTCAGAATTGCACCGTGCAATGTGGAGATATTACTGTTTGTGCATTTACAATATTCATTGATTTTTGCCATTGAAAAACGTTTTTCATATACCAGAAATGTTTGAAGCTACTGACTGAATGAAAGGAGCTGGCATCTCACTCTCTTTGAATCTTCTTTATCATGCTAGGATTAGCAGGAAAAAGCAAAAAATTTCAGAATTGCACCTTGCAATGTGGAGATATTACTGTTTGTGCATTTACAATATTCATTGATTTTTGCCATTGAAAAACATGTTTTTCATATACCAGAAATGTTTGAAGCTACTGACTGAATGAAAGGAGCTGGCATCTCACTCTCTTTGAATCTTCTTTATCATGCTAGGATTAACAGGAAAAAGCTAAAAATTTCAGAATTGCACCGTGCAATGTGGAGATATTACTGTTTGTGCATTTACAATATTCATTGATTTTTGCCATTGAAAAACATGTTTTTCATATACCAGAAATGTTTGAAGCTACTGACTGAATGAAAGGAGCTGGCATCTCACTCTCTTTGAATCTTCTTTATCATGCTAGGATTAGCAGGAAAAAGCAAAAAATTTCAGAATTGCACCTTGCAATGTGGAGATATTACTGTTTGTGCATTTACAATATTCATTGATTTTTGCCATTGAAAAACATGTTTTTCATATACCAGAAATGTTTGAAGCTACTGACTGAATGAAAGGAGCTGGCATCTCACTCTCTTTGAATCTTCTTTATCATGCTAGGATTAACAGGAAAAAGCAAAAAATTTCAGAATTGCACCTTGCAATGTGGAGATATTACTGTTTGTGCATTTACAATATTCATTGATTTTTGCCATTGAAAAACATGTTTTTCATATACCAGAAATGTTTGAAGCTACTGACTGAATGAAAGGAGCTGGCATCTCACTCTCTTTGAATCTTCTTTATCATGCTAGGATTAACAGGAAAAAGCTAAAAATTTCAGAATTGCACCGTGCAATGTGGAGATATTACTGTTTGTGCATTTACAATATTCATTGATTTTTGCCATTGAAAAACATGTTTTTCATATACCAGAAATGTTTGAAGCTACTGACTGAATGAAAGGAGCTGGCATCTCACTCTCTTTGAATCTTCTTTATCATGCTAGGATTAGCAGGAAAAAGCAAAAAATTTCAGAATTGCACCTTGCAATGTGGAGATATTACTGTTTGTGCATTTACAATATTCATTGATTTTTGCCATTGAAAAACATGTTTTTCATATACCAGAAATGTTTGAAGCTACTGACTGAATGAAAGGAGCTGGCATCTCACTCTCTTTGAATCTTCTTTATCATGCTAGGATTAACAGGAAAAAGCTAAAAATTTCAGAATTGCACCGTGCAATGTGGAGATATTACTGTTTGTGCATTTACAATATTCATTGATTTTTGCCATTGAAAAACATGTTTTTCATATACCAGAAATGTTTGAAGCTACTGACTGAATGAAAGGAGCTGGCATCTCACTCTCTTTGAATCTTCTTTATCATGCTAGGATTAGCAGGAAAAAGCAAAAAATTTCAGAATTGCACCTTGCAATGTGGAGATATTACTGTTTGTGCATTTACAATATTCATTGATTTTTGCCATTGAAAAACATGTTTTTCATATACCAGAAATGTTTGAAGCTACTGACTGAATGAAAGGAGCTGGCATCTCACTCTCTTTGAATCTTCTTTATCATGCTAGGATTAACAGGAAAAAGCAAAAAATTTCAGAATTGCACCTTGCAATGTGGAGATATTACTGTTTGTGCATTTACAATATTCATTGATTTTTGCCATTGAAAAACATGTTTTTCATATACCAGAAATGTTTGAAGCTACTGACTGAATGAAAGGAGCTGGCATCTCACTCTCTTTGAATCTTCTTTATCATGCTAGGATTAACAGGAAAAAGCTAAAAATTTCAGAATTGCACCTTGCAATGTGGAGATATTACTGTTTGTGCATTTACAATATTCATTGATTTTTGCCATTGAAAAACATGTTTTTCATATACCAGAAATGTTTGAAGCTACTGACTGAATGAAAGGAGCTGGCATCTCACTCTCTTTGAATCTTCTTTATCATGCTAGGATTAACAGGAAAAAGCTAAAAATTTCAGAATTGCACCTTGCAATGTGGAGATATTACTGTTTGTGCATTTACAATATTCATTGATTTTTGCCATTGAAAAACATGTTTTTCATATACCAGAAATGTTTGAAGCTACTGACTGAATGAAAGGAGCTGGCATCTCACTCTCTTTGAATCTTCTTTATCATGCTAGGATTAACAGGAAAAAGCTAAAAATTTCAGAATTGCACCGTGCAATGTGGAGATATTACTGTTTGTGCATTTACAATATTCATTGATTTTTGCCATTGAAAAACATGTTTTTCATATACCAGAAATGTTTGAAGCTAATGACTG
Organism: Phyllobates terribilis; assembly: GCF_046119375.1. Taxonomy (NCBI): domain Eukaryota; kingdom Metazoa; phylum Chordata; class Amphibia; order Anura; family Dendrobatidae; genus Phyllobates; species Phyllobates terribilis. The sequence goes on along the minus strand of NW_027368563.1, from coordinate 2,804 downwards.
AATGAAAGGAGCTGGCATCTCACTCTCTTTGAATCTTCTTTATCATGCTAGGATTAACAGGAAAAAGCTAAAAATTTCAGAATTGCACCATGCAATGTGGAGATATTACTGTTTGTGCATTTACAATATTCATTGATTTTTGCCATTGAAAAACATGTTTTTCATATACCAGAAATGTTTGAAGCTACTGACTGAATGAAAGGAGCTGGCATCTCACTCTCTTTGAATCTTCTTTATCATGCTAGGATTAGCAGGAAAAAGCAAAAAATTTCAGAATTGCACCTTGCAATGTGGAGATATTACTGTTTGTGCATTTACAATATTCATTGATTTTTGCCATTGAAAAACATGTTTTTCATATACCAGAAATGTTTGAAGCTACTGACTGAATGAAAGGAGCTGGCAGCTCACTCTCTTTGAATCTTCTTTATCATGCTAGGATTAACAGGAAAAAGCTAAAAATTTCAGAATTGCACCATGCAATGTGGAGATATTACTGTTTGTGCATTTACAATATTCATTGATTTTTGCCATTGAAAAACATGTTTTTCATATACCAGAAATGTTTGAAGCTACTGACTGAATGAAAGGAGCTGGCATCTCACTCTCTTTGAATCTTCTTTATCATGCTAGGATTAGCAGGAAAAAGCAAAAAATTTCAGAATTGCACCTCGCAATGTGGAGATATTACTGTTTGTGCATTTACAATATTCATTGATTTTTGCCATTGAAAAACATGTTTTTCATATACCAGAAATGTTTGAAGCTACTGACTGAATGAAAGGAGCTGGCATCTCACTCTCTTTGAATCTTCTTTATCATGCTAGGATTAACAGGAAAAAGCAAAAAATTTCAGAATTGCACCTTGCAATGTGGAGATATTACTGTTTGTGCATTTACAATATTCATTGATTTTTGCCATTGAAAAACATGTTTTTCATATACCAGAAATGTTTGAAGCTACTGACTGAATGAAAGGAGCTGGCATCTCACTCTCTTTGAATCTTCTTTATCATGCTAGGATTAACAGGAAAAAGCTAAAAATTTCAGAATTGCACCGTGCAATGTGGAGATATTACTGTTTGTGCATTTACAATATTCATTGATTTTTGCCATTGAAAAACATGTTTTTCATATACCAGAAATGTTTGAAGCTACTGACTGAATGAAAGGAGCTGGCATCTCACTCTCTTTGAATCTTCTTTATCATGCTAGGATTAGCAGGAAAAAGCAAAAAATTTCAGAATTGCACCTTGCAATGTGGAGATATTACTGTTTGTGCATTTACAATATTCATTGATTTTTGCCATTGAAAAACATGTTTTTCATATACCAGAAATGTTTGAAGCTACTGACTGAATGAAAGGAGCTGGCATCTCACTCTCTTTGAATCTTCTTTATCATGCTAGGATTAACAGGAAAAAGCTAAAAATTTCAGAATTGCACCGTGCAATGTGGAGATATTACTGTTTGTGCATTTACAATATTCATTGATTTTTGCCATTGAAAAACATGTTTTTCATATACCAGAAATGTTTGAAGCTACTGACTGAATGAAAGGAGCTGGCATCTCACTCTCTTTGAATCTTCTTTATCATGCTAGGATTAGCAGGAAAAAGCAAAAAATTTCAGAATTGCACCTTGCAATGTGGAGATATTACTGTTTGTGCATTTACAATATTCATTGATTTTTGCCATTGAAAAACATGTTTTTCATATACCAGAAATGTTTGAAGCTACTGACTGAATGAAAGGAGCTGGCATCTCACTCTCTTTGAATCTTCTTTATCATGCTAGGATTAACAGGAAAAAGCTAAAAATTTCAGAATTGCACCTTGCAATGTGGAGATATTACTGTTTGTGCATTTACAATATTCATTGATTTTTGCCATTGAAAAACATGTTTTTCATATACCAGAAATGTTTGAAGCTACTGACTGAATGAAAGGAGCTGGCATCTCACTCTCTTTGAATCTTCTTTATCATGCTAGGATTAACAGGAAAAAGCTAAAAATTTCAGAATTGCACCGTGCAATGTGGAGATATTACTGTTTGTGCATTTACAGTATTCATTGATTTTTGCCATTGAAAAACATGTTTTTCATATGCCAGAAATGTTTGAAGCTAATGACTGAATGAAAGGAGCTGGCATCTCACTCTCTTTGAATCTTCTTTATCATGCTAGGATTAACAGGAAAAAGCTAAAAATTTCAGAATTGCACCATGCAATGTGGAGATATTACTGTTTGTGCATTTACAATATTCATTGATTTTTGCCATTGAAAAACATGTTTTTCATATACCAGAAATGTTTGAAGCTACTGACTGAATGAAAGGAGCTGGCATCTCACTCTCTTTGAATCTTCTTTATCATGCTAGGATTAGCAGGAAAAAGCAAAAAATTTCAGAATTGCACCTTGCAATGTGGAGATATTACTGTTTGTGCATTTACAATATTCATTGATTTTTGCCATTGAAAAACATGTTTTTCATATACCAGAAATGTTTGAAGCTACTGACTGAATGAAAGGAGCTGGCATCTCACTCTCTTTGAATCTTCTTTATCATGCTAGGATTAACAGGAAAAAGCTAAAAATTTCAGAATTGCACCGTGCAATGTGGAGATATTACTGTTTGTGCATTTACAATATTCATTGATTTTTGCCATTGAAAAACATGTTTTTCATATACCAGAAATGTTTGAAGCTACTGACTGAATGAAAGGAGCTGGCATCTCACTCTCTTTGAATCTTCTTTATCATGCTAGGATTAGCAGGAAAAAGCAAAAAATTTCAGAATTGCAC